>NC_049172.1:77689422-77817112 GCF_009769625.2 Cygnus olor | reverse complement strand
CAAAACCCAAAAGCAAACATAGCACTTGCCCCCCAACTTAGCTTGGGAATGATGGGAGGCAGGTTCCATCCTCATCAAGGAACACAAAGGCTAGCCAGGACATTGCTTCCGGCATGAGGCTCCTCTTCACCCGCAGAAATGAAGTGCCATCAGGCACTGGCACACCAGCCAAACTTCTTCCAGTGAAACACCCACCTCAAAAACAAAACAGTAGTCCACTGACCTGCTCTGCTATTGAAGTCAGACAGACAAACTCTAGACAACTGCCCGCCTTCCCCTGCCAACCACCCCCAAACACACAGTATTTGCCCCTGGACTTAATTCTCAGGGGTCTGAATCCATCCTCAAGGTGGACCACAGAGGCCAACTAGGATGTTCCCAGTATCTTCTTCGTCCCCGGAAAAAAGGACTCACCCAGAGGTGGGACAAATAGACTACCAAACCAAAACCAATGCCCTTTTTCCAACTTTTCTCCACTCACCTTCCCAATCCAGGCTTAGCGCTTCCATTTACTGTGCTGAGCCAAGGTCACGTAGCTTAGACCAAGGAGAAAGAACAAACAAATGTGACAATCCACAAAACAGTCTATACCCAACTCCTCTTCTTTCCTCCCCTGCCCCAACAGCCAAGAAGCCCCAGACCCACATTCCCCAACCCAGTACCACCGCTTCGCTCACCTAACATACCAATTTGATGCATCACGCTCCCAGCTCCTCTTGCTCTCCGAGCATCTCCAGCATTTCACGAACTGGAACCGCTGATGCCTGGCGCGCCACAGGAACGTGGCAGGAGATGTACTCTGCTGTCGCAAGGTGCTTCCAAAGCCTGCCCAACAGGCAAAGCACACTAACACAATCCACTGACCAACTCAGGGCTCACACTGCCGTCCACTCACCCTCGTGCCTCATTCAAGTGTCCATGCCCATGCCCTGGGCTACAAGAAGGTCATATCCGTGATGGACAAGCAAACAGTACAGCTCCTTGCAGAGGACTCAAACACAGAGACGAGAGCCAGAAAAATAAAAAAAACACCCTCAGGTCCACAAATGCCAAAAGGCTATGAATGCACAGCAGCCCCAACAGGGGTAATCACACACTTATCCTTTACAGATGAAAAAGGTGACCCTGCTCAGTCTCTCCGTAATACTGCGCTTATGCCGTCAAGCCCCTTGCGATGCATACTGAAGCTCTTTGTGAAGCCTCTGGACAGTTACGCAAATGGCTTGATATATCTAGAGATTAAAAGATAACTCAAATAAAAAGGAAGCATACCCCACCATTTCCCAAAAACAAGTTAGCCGGCAACACCTCCTAAACATACCTCTATTACGTGAATTCCAAGCACTTAATATCTAGAAGGCTGCAAGGTCTAAAGACTCTACAGCCAGCCAAACCGCAAGCAAAAGCTCCAAAAATAGAACAAACTGTCCCTAACCCTGAAAAAGACTACACCTTACACGCCTACTGCTGCTGTTTTCAGATACATGCTTACACAGGGAGCTTCGATGATACTTATCTCCTAAACCCTGCTCCATCACTTTGCCACCAACGTTATAACTTTGATAATATTTGCCTTAATTCTGCAAAAATCATAAGGGAACCTGAACCACAAAGCAAACACACAAAGTAACATTGCCATCCTATCCGTAAACATGCTGTAACAATTACTCACCTGAAGAAGAGCTACATGCAATACAGGCACCTATTACTAGATTGGTTTACTCTAACAGATCCTACTAGTTGTTACCTCACAAAGATGGGCTTACTGCTCTCTACTTGGAAACCCATCAGTCCATAGACTCTGACCCACCTAAAGACCCCTGCAACTGACTGAAGGAAAACCAAAGCACTTACCCCAAAGTCCAGCCCAGGCAGAATGAGCTCTCTGATGGCATGCCTGGGGCTCATATACCATTTGGCCCTGCCCAGCACCCAAACCCAATCACCTGGGAAAGGTGAAAAGGAGGGGCAAAGTACAAGAAAGTAGAAAGAGGAAAAGCAGCAGCTGTGGTTTATTTATTTTTGCTTCAGCTTTGAATATTGAAAGCTTTTCTCCTCTACAACACCTGCCTCAGGAACCAAACAGCATTTGAGTGACCTGCTTTGCTCCTATTCTAAACACTATCACAGCCCACCTTGCCTGTGGCACCTGATAAACAGAAGAGAAAGCAACCACAGCAGCAAAAGCCACAGCACCCTTAGGACAGTTACTCTCATCTGCTCCTTTACCTCAGCTGCTTACCTACCCCACATGGCAGATGCTTCCACCCGTTCTCTGAAGCCACCTAGAGCACCTCTAAAAGAGAAACTGGAATTTTACTCTATTTCATACAGTAAAATAACTGCAGTCACAGCCACAGCCAAAAATAACAGCTACCTCTGTTCACTCACCAGAGTCACTCCAGAGATAGCTCGGGTCTTGATGTCCTGTACTGCACACTGCGTTTCAGCCTGAACAAAGGAAAACACAGAAGATAAACATTCAGCTGCCAGCATTAGCACCCATCCCTCAACAACATAAGTGACCCCATATTTAATGTTATCATTTCAAAACAGCAGTCCACTTGCCTCTGTACCTGGAAGTTAGATCCAAGCTCGAAAGGAACAGCCAGCATCACCCACGCCACCTGGGAATGCTAAAGGACAAAATGACCACTGTGCTTGCAAGCGACCACCTGCCACACTGCTCCTCTGTCCCAAACAGCCTCACCTCAGACCCTCAGAGGGAAACACCTGAATGTCTTCCCTTCGCTTCGGATAAGGGACGACTAGGCTGACAACACACTCACCTTCCCTCACTGCTCCGTGACATGGGGATTTCCCTGTCCAAGACTGCAGTAGGCACCTTCAGAGACAAGAGAAAAAGCACACCCTGAGGCACCTCATAGGCACAGCGTACCTGCTGCAATACCTCCCTCTTTCCAGCTCCTTTACCTCAGCTGCTCGTTAGCTCGATCTGAGATAAAGCTGCCCGGGCGGCGCCGCGCCAAAAGCTGCCCGGGCGGCGCCGCGCCAAAAGCTGCCCGGGCGGCGCCGCGCCAAAAGCTGCCCGGGCGGCGCCGCGCCAAAAGCTGCCCGGGCGGCGCCGCGCCAAAAGCTGCCCGGGCGGCGCCGCGCCAAAAGCTGCCAGGGCGGCGCCGCGCCAAAAGCTGCCCGGGCGGCGCCGCGCCAAAAGCTGCCCGGGCGGCGCCGCGCCAAAAGCTGCCCGGGCGGCGCCGCGCCAAAAGCTGCCCGGGCGGCGCCGCGCCAAAAGCTGCCCGGGCGGCGCCGCGCCAAAAGCTGCCCGGGCGGCGCCGCGCCAAAAGCTGCCCGGGCGGCGCCGCGCCAAAAGCTGCCCGGGCGGCGCCGCGCCAAAAGCTGCCCGGGCGGCGCCGCGCCAAAAGCTGCCCGGGCGGCGCCGCGCCAAAAGCTGCCCGGGCGGCGCCGCGCCAAAAGCTGCCCGGGCGGCGCCGCGCCAAAAGCTGCCCGGGCGGCGCCGCGCCAAAAGCTGCCCGGGCGGCGCCGCGCCAAAAGCTGCCCGGGCGGCGCCGCGCCAAAAGCTGCCCGGGCGGCGCCGCGCCAAAAGCTGCCCGGGCGGCGCCGCGCCAAAAGCTGCCCGGGCGGCGCCGCGCCAAAAGCTGCCCGGGCGGCGCCGCGCCAAAAGCTGCCCGGGCGGCGCCGCGCCAAAAGCTGCCCGGGCGGCGCCGCGCCAAAAGCTGCCCGGGCGGCGCCGCGCCAAAAGCTGCCCGGGCGGCGCCGCGCCAAAAGCTGCCCGGGCGGCGCCGCGCCAAAAGCTGCCCGGGCGGCGCCGCGCCAAAAGCTGCCCGGGCGGCGCCGCGCCAAAAGCTGCCCGGGCGGCGCCGCGCCAAAAGCTGCCCGGGCGGCGCCGCGCCGCCACTCCGGCAGCAATCACAGACTTACCCTTTACAGATGAAAGAGGTAACTCTGACACGACCCTCCTCAGTCTCTTGGTAATACTGCGCCAATGTGGTCAAGCCTCTTGTAGCGTGTAATCAAGCTCTTTTTAGTCCTCTGGAGAGTTACACAAGTGGCTTGATACATCTAGAGTTTCAAGTATAACTCAAAAACAAGTGTATCCCACCATCCCAAAAACAAGTGAGCCAGCAACCTCTGCTAAATATCCCTCTAGTAAGTGATTTCCAAGCACTTAAAATCTAGAAATCCATAGACTCCAGCCTGCCCAAAGAACCCTGCAACTGACTGAAGGAAAAACAAAGCACTTACCCCAAAGAGCAGCCCAGGCAGAATGAACTCTCTAATGGCATACCTGGGGCTCATATACCATTTGGCCCCGCCCAGCACCCAAACCCAATCACCTGGAAAAAGGGAGGGGCAAAGCACAAGAAAGTAGAAAGAGAGCAGGAACAGCGGCAGCTGTGGTGGTTTGTTTGCTGTTTTTGTTTACTTTTTTTTTTTTAAATCTGGTTTAGCTCAACAGCATGCAGACTGCAGACAAGAGAACTGGGGTGTTTCTAGAAGCAACAATCCCCATGCTTTTGCTGCAGCTTTGAATATTGAAAGGACAATATGACCAAGCAAGCAACTGAAATTTTTTCAGCTGGAATTAGCTCAAACCTTTCTTTACAAAGAAAGAAAAATCTAGGAGCATAACAGACTACACGCCAAAAAAAAAAAAATCCATGTAATAACATCACTCGCAGGAAAAATCACGTACTTGAGTAGGCTATCTGAAAACCAAAAGGCTATGCTGATGGGTCAAAACACACTACAGGACACTGGAGCCTAGCCCTCTGCTGCACCGACTTAAAACCCATCCCTACACTCACCAAGGTTCAACCCCAACCCAAACACAGGCACAGCATTTCAGCCTCAACACAGTTTTGGGAACTGCTGGAAAGCAGGCTTCATCCTCCGCGACGCGTACTCAGGCTCCACAGCATGGGGCTTCAGGCACCTCTTCACCTACTGTAGAAGACCACCATCAGGAACTGCCATGCCAGACAGCTTTTTTCCTCTACAACACCTGTCTCAGGAACCAAACAGCATTCAAGTGACCTGCTTTGCTCCTGTTCTGAAGACTATCACAGCCCACCTTGCCTGTGGCACCTGATAAACAGAAGAGAAAGCAACCACAGCAGCAAAAGCCACAGCACCCTTAGGACAGTTACTCCTCATCTACTCCTTTACCTCAGCTGCTTACCTACCCCACATGGCAGATGCTTCCACCCGTTCTCTGAAGCCACCTATAGCACCTCTAAAAGAGAAACTGGAATTTTACTCTATTTCATGTAGTAAAATAACTGTAGTGATAGGCACGAAAATGTGCCCTGGCGGCAGCAATCACAGACTTACCCTTTACAGATTAAAAAGGTGACCTTGCTCAGTCTCTTGGTAATACTACCGTGCTTATGCGGTCGAGGAACCGTACCCCACCATTTCTTAAAAACAAGTTAGCCGGCAACACCTCCTAAGCACACCTCTATTACATGAATTCCAAGCACTTAATATCTAGAAGGCTGCAAGGTCTAAAGACTCTACAGCCAGCCAAACCGCAAGCAAAAGCTCCAAAAATAGAACAAACTGTCCCTAACCCTGAAAAAGACTACACCTTACACGCCTACTGCTGCTGTTTTCAGATACATGCTTATACAGGAAGCTTCGATGATACTTATCTCCTAAACCCTGCTCCATCACTTTGCCACCAACGTTATAACTTTGATAATATTTGCCTTAATTCTGCAAAAATCATAAGGGACCCCAAACCACAAAGCAAACACACAAAGTAACATTGCCATCCTATCCGTAAACATGCTGTAACAATTACTCACCTGAAGAAGAGCTGCATGCAATACAGGCACCTATTACTAGATTGGTTTACTCTAACAGATCCTACTAGTTGTTACCTCACAAAGATGGGCTTACTGCTCTCTACTTGGAAACGCATCAGTCCATAGACTCTGACCCACCTAAAGACCCCTGCAACTGACTGAAGGAAAACCAAAGCACTTACCCCAAAGTGCAGCCCAGGGGGAATGAGCTCTCTGACGGGATGCCTGCAACTCATATACCATTGCACCCCACCCAGCACCCCACCCCAACCACATGGGAAATGGGAGGGGCTGTGCATGACAAGAGGTAAAGAGAGCAGGAGGAACAGCAGCCCTGTTTTTGGTGTGGTTTAGGTCAACAGCGTGCAGAGTACAGCACAGGCAACCAGGCTGTTTCTCTTGAAAGACCTGTCTTAGCTTTCGTGAAGGAAACTGATCGGGCTGACAGCCCTCTCACCTTTTTGCACCACTCCACAACATGGGGAATTCACCTCTCCAAGGCTGCACTACGGAAGGGCAGAAACAAGACAAAAAGCACACCCTGAGGCACCTCATAACCACAGCCTACCTACTGTAATACCTATACCTATCTTCCCAGCTGCTTTACCTCTGCTGCTCTCCATCTCCAAATCACATTCTTTTAACTGCCACACAGAGTGGCAGTCCTCCAGGTGCCACAGAGCGGCACCCTATTTTTTTTTAATTTTTAATATATTTTTTTTAATTTCTTATTTTCAAAACAGCAGTCCGCTTCCCTCTGATGATGGGCAGTATGTCAAGCCAGTCACCGAGTTGCCAACGCAGAGCTTCACAGTTCCAGAAGGCGCTCTTTCCTTTGACCGATTCCTTATAAGTGTTATCTACCACGGACAAAAGCAACAGACTGCAAACAGGCACTGCCACATTTGACAAACTTCATGTTTTTTATTTTATCATTTCAAAAGAGCAGTCCATTTACCTCTACATCTGAGAAGTAGATCAAACCAGTCACCGAGTTGCCGAACAAGAACTTGACAGATTTTTGCCGAACAGCAACTTGACAGTTGCTGTTTCCTTTGACCGATTCCTCCTAAGGTTTACCTACTGCTGGGAAAAAAAAGAAAAAAGACTCTGTGCCAGCTGCCCTTGAGTACTCGCCCAGAACTTGAGCATTCGCCCAGAGACAGACCAGATGTCTTTCCCAAAAGAGTCAGGACAATGTATTATTGCACTGATGAACCACCACGTTAGCTACCATCACTAATTGCCAGGCAGGACAGCTCCAGGCCAAACACACACATAAAAAGGCACGCTACAAACATCGTGACCAAAACATGGGAAAAGAATTACTTAGACTATAAGAATTACTCACCTGAAGAAAAGCTGCATGCAATAAAGGCATCTACTACTATATAGATTAGTTTACTTTAAATGATCCTACTAGATGTAACTTTAAATAGACGTACTTATCTCTTTCAACTTGGAAATGCATCAACCCCTAGACTCCGACCCACCTGAAAAAAAAAAAACAACCTGCAACTGACTGAAGGAAAAACAAAGCACTTACCCCAAAAAGCAGCTCAGGCAGAATGAGCTCTCTGATAGGACACCTGCGGCTCATATACCATTAGGCCCCACCCGGCACCCTGCCCCAATCACCTGGGAAAGAGGAGGGGCAAAGCACAGGAAGGGATAAAGAGAGCAGCAGCTGCGTTTTTTATTTGGCTTAGCTCAACAGTGTGTGGAGTGTTACTAGGGGCAACAATTCCTGTGCTTTTGCTTCAGTCCTGATTATTGAAACAACAATATGACCAAGTAGGTAACTAAAACTGTTTTTGACTGTAATTAGCTGAAACCTTTCTTTACGTAGGTAGAAATAATCTAGGAGTGTAACAGATTACAAACCACAAAAATACAATTCAATGTAGTAAAATAACTCACCGGAGAAGTAACATACCTTAGTAGACTATCTAAAAAACAAAAGGCTATGCAGATGGGTTCAAAAAAGCCAACCCAATCGAGATCTGAAAAGGGTACAGACATTCTCAAAAGGAGCAGGGAAAAAATAATGGCACAGTACAAGCCGGAAAGAACGCTGAGCAGATTTAAAAGATCTGTAAGGCCTCAGGAGGGACCTGAGCAGAGCATGTAGGTCTTTGGAAAGTGGGGGGAGGGAAGACGGGTTAGGCAGGGACTAGGAATACTAAGTAGAGGAGAAAATGAGTGTTGTGAGCCTGAAGTGTGTACAAGCATCATAAAGAGGGCTCCTGAGAGGACGGGGAAACAAAGGGAAAGCTGCTTACCTCTGAGAAGTCGTCCTTGATCTTTGTGCCACGGACATTTGTCTTGCGTGCTCGGCTCACGAGTTTAGGGGTCCCCATACGTTGAAGGCTTACCTCTGAGAAGTCCTACATGGCTCCACCTGCGTTACTGATTTTTTTTGCCAGCAGGTGGTGGCAGAAAATCCTGAGAAGTGGCAGACACAGCTTCCCAAACCGTTTTCTCAATAATGGAAGCAGTGCGAACCACGTGGAAAACCACAAGTGAAAAACCACAGGTGGAAAACCACAAGTGCATCAGAAAAATGCACCCCACGTCGTCTAGGGGAGGAAATAACTGCCCTGAGCAACGTGCCCTTCCCAGGGTGAACCCAACATGCCCAAGGCCTTGGGGGGCAGGCAGAGAAGGAACCCGGGACTCTTAGTATGTCTCCTGAGAATCGCAGCTTACAGTTACTCCATGTCTTCTGGTCTCGCAGGATGAGGCAGAGGTCTAATTAATTCCTTCTCCATCTCTCTGGAAAGAGCTTTTCTCCTCTCTGTGACAAAGGAGAAAAATGTTATCATCGTGGGAGTCATTATACAAAGCCACACTCTGTGAATTCACTATTACAGTTAAGATCGTTTTTAATCAAAAACACCTCGGCCGCAAACTGCAAACTCGGCTACCACTGCAAACATAGCACTGCACAAAAATTCAACTCAAGGTAGAGGAAAGGGCGAGCTAAAAGCCCGAATGACGTGACCAAAGGCAACTGCAGCAACCATCTGGTAGATGGTTGTCCACAGCCCTCGGATTTCATGGTCGTCTTTCCTGAAGAATGAATCCTGGAAGAACAGAAAAGATACACGTGTCCACAACAACTTCTGAGGAGACTACTGAAAAGAAAAACAAAAAAATAGAAACAGCAAGCGGCTAGTACGTCAGTTTTGTTAACAGAGTAACATTAACATACAGGAAATTTCCACGTTCTCTGTAGCCCCAAGGTGGTGCTGGGTGCATCCACTGATATTAATGGGGTGGCACAATGTCAGAGATAGTTAATAGACAAGGTACACCTGAGGTGCACAGATTGCATATTCCAGGTGACAAAAAAGGCACAGCTTGGCACCCAGTTTGGATCAACTTGCGTATGAGTCTGCTGATACGTGAGTACATACTGCAAGCAGAAAAGTCTTTTACTCCACAGACTCAGTTTCATTTATGTATATACATACATATACATATGGGTATGTATCTCTCTCTCTCTCTCTCTCTCTATATATATATATAAACAAACAAACGTTGGGAACTTTATAACCACTTGAGTAACAATCATTAGCTATGCCTACGCTGAAAGCCAGGACTATGCCTAAGTGATTAAGTAAACACGGAGCCTTATCTGTGAAATGCTGAAAATGCCCCATAACCACTGGGGGGCTTATGCACGGTGTACATAATTTTTGCGCAAACGTGCATCTTAATACACAAAGAGGAGGGGCGAGGCGGACAAAGGTTTTAGGGACGTGTCAAGACCAGAACAGCCACTGGGCAATCGCTCAGATGTGCAAAGCTCAGCTAAAACTCGCACAAATCCACCGAGGGAAGGAGGCTGCCTACTTAGCTCCTTAAAATAACCTCTACAAAGAACGTATTACAAAATCAACAACGAAACCATCATCCAGCAAAGCAAACGTATGGAATACAAAGGGCTAAAACTGACAGCTGAGGTTTGATTCTTTAGCAATGTCAAAGGTCTTCAGATCCTACCTGACTTCTCGTGGATGGTGGCGTTGCAGCACAGAAATGAGGGGAGCGGGAAGATCGCAACAGGCCAAACGCGGTGCTGGGCTCCTAAAGGAGCTGGTGGGGTAGCACTGACAAGAGTGAGACAGGCTGTCAGCCTTCTCCACGAGCTGAAGAAGAGGAGCGCAAGTGTCCGAAGAAGCTGTTTCTTCTCATACTTCATTTAATACACACCGTCTTTAAATCCAGGGCATCTTCTTAGGGAACAGATAAAGAGGTAGAGTTAGCGGCTCCAGGGATGCTTCAGGATCTTATTTCTTTCTATACTTAGCTGCTATCCATAAACCCGGACCAGTTAAAATACAGAGTTATATTAAAAATTCTGGATAATAACAAAAGTATGGGATTTAAAAAACAAAACAAAAACACGCTTGCACGGAAAAGAGATTAAATTATCTCATTCATTTCCCAATTCCCCTGCAGACTCTACGCTCGGCTCCTCTTAACTCACTTACCTATCCAAACGCAGGGCAGATGCATCAGTTCTCATCATTCTTGGTAAAAAGACGACATTTTCATGCTTGCTCTCAAATATCATCTCTTTCCAGCACACTTTCCTGCAAGCTATGCTAATTCCTCCAGGCTTTTTAATATATGCTAGAAACTTCACTGTTTTATCTTAATGACCATCTCGGTGGGAGTCACTGACCTGCTGTCTTTGATTCTGCTGTCTTCACAAATACAAATAAAACAGTACTTCAGTGACGCTCTGTGACAAACTAGGCGACGGGCATCGACCTCTTACATAAAGAAGGAAAGAATTTGTAGACAACATCCAGAATGTATTACTTTGTTAGATATCAGAGCGGTGGGGCAGAATGACAATGCTACACAAGACTGTGCCTTTGCTCCTGGGATCATACACAGTTTGCTGGAATACAACAAACAAAATAATAAAGTAAGGTCACTGTGTGGAACAAGTTCACTCACTCCATTATTATTGTGAATGACAAGAATATTTTAGTAAGCGTTCTTTTAAATCCGTAGAAAATTTTGGATTTATCTCAATTTGGCTTCATGAAAACTGAAACTTGCAGTGCAAAGATCATTTATAAAACCTTTAGCAGCTGAGCTTTTTAGGCACGGATTTGGTCACCTTCCTGGATAATATTCGGCTCTCTCCACCTTCCCCCAACAAGAAAAAAAGCTTAAAGACCACAAACTGGGACTTCTGGGAGGTGTGACTCCATTTGTCACCTTACCTAATACACACTGTTTCTTCGCTATGCTAAACTTTCACCATGACTGCATAACAGAGTCTCACTGCTATTGTTTCTGAGAGTTTGACAGACTTCCCCAAATTGGATTAAACGAGCATTTTCCGTTGTGACGGACGTCAAGGCCAACGATGTCTCTTGTCGGCTGTGGAGTCCTGCTGGCATTATCACCAGCTCTCACACAACCCCATCTAGCTTTTGGGGTCCGCCCCATCCGTCCTCAGCGGTGGGAAGTTCTTCCAGAAGCAAACAGACCGTTATTTGTTCCTAGGTGGAGCTGAGGCTCTGTAAGGCTTTGCTTTTTTTCTTCCCTCACTCCCCCTTTATTTCCAAGCTTAAACCTGCATCCAGCGGCAACCTGCGCCTCCCGGTGCGCACGGCCCGGCACCGGCTCGGGGAAAGACCAGCCGCGCACCCCGGAGCCCATGTCGCCGCCCGGCAACACAGAACTACAGCTCCCAGCATGCCTCGGGACGGCGCAGTCCATCCAACCCAGAGGGGAGTCGGCCAAGCGCACACAACCGCCCCCCCTTCCCCGCACCGCCTCCCGCCGCTCCGCCCCCCTCTCCCCCAGCCCCCCGAAGCCCCGCGCGGTGCAGACCCCGCCGCACGCCCGGTCCGGTCCGGTCCGGTCCGGTCCGGCGCGGCGCCGCCCCCGCCCCGCACAAGGGCCGTTTCCGCAGAAGCCGCCGACCGCGTGGCGCCCCGACCGCCCGCCGCCTCGCCCCCTCCCGGCCCGGCCCGGCCCGGCCCGGGGCGGCCCCGACCACCAACCTCGTTGCTGCACCGCGCCTCGCCGGCCCGAGCCCGGTCCGGCCCCGCAGCCTCCGCCCATAGTGCCGGCAAGCCCTGCACGGCACTTCCGCCCTGGGTTCCTCCGAGCCAATCACGGAGCGCTTCCGCCCTCAGGGAAGGCACGTCCGGACGCCACTTCCGCCCTCAGGCTCCAGCCAATCACTGCGCCGCTTCCCTGTGGGACGGCGACCCTGAGGTTGCCCCTGCGTTGCCTTTTTTTTTTTTTTGAAGAAGGCCCGGGTGTGCTCGGTCCTCTCTCACCAGGTGTATCTGCGAGAAACATCTCAAATCATTTGCTTCACACACGATCTTCTGTGAGGCTGTTTTATTCGCGGTTGCAGTGGCGGGCGTCCTGCCAATTAGGAGCGCGTTACAGTAAGCAAAGCATCAGCGTTTATTCCCTATTCCCCGACACCTGGTCACCTCCCCTGTTTCCTCCTTGGCCGAGCACTACAGGTTCACAAGCTACTCGACGCTCCTCTACACCATATACGTACAATTTTACTTCTTTTTCAACCCTTTAATTTCTCCCTTCTTATTTTCTTTTTTTCCCCCTTTCTTATGTTTCAGGAACCTGTGATCTTTGTTTTGCTGTTCCCACACTGCTCGACCTGTTTTTCCTCAAGCTTCTGCCTTATTTTGGAACAGTGAGGCCTTCCACTGTCCACTTACCCACGTAGCATTTCTCCTTATTATGGCTACACAACTACCTCGGAATACAGAAAATTAGTTCTCTGCTGCAAAAACACAACTCAGTTTCTCGCAATTCCCCCCTCTTCTTTCCTTACTCCTACTGTTGTTTTTGCACCTCTTCACATACCGCACTCTTGAGTTTTTCCAACATTAAGGCGCAATAGTCTTCTTCAGATGTCACGGGGGACGGTAGGTGTACAATGCCATTATTTTTACAATGCCAACAAACAGTTGTTTGAGCCAATTCTGTTCAGGTAACCACGAAGTTAGTTTCTCCCAAATGTTTCTAAATGCCCAGGAACTGTCACCTTGAGGTACTCTATGTAGGATCTTTCCCCCCCACCCCCCTCAATATACTTTTTTTTCCCCCCAAATATCAGTCAAATTCGTCCCATTTGATCTACGTATATACAGCAACAAGCATTAATTACAGTGCACGCTCCTCCTTATGAGGTTATTAATGAATCTAATACTATTCGATTCTGCAGTACTATTTTTGCAAACTTATCGAACTTATTTTCTAGTTCTTCAGTCATAGCAGAGATATTTACAATAGCTTTTTCTAATTCACCCGCCCCTAACCAAGGTAAAAACCACCTTGCAAAGCTGTGAAATACTAGAGAAGTTTACTAGAGAACTATCTGGAGTCCGCTTAATCCTGCGTGTGGTCTCAAGGGGGCTTTGGCTTTGTGGGTCTTCAGTAATAGTTACATTTGGAATTACTGCCTCCAGGGTGCGAGCTCCCTTCCATCCCAGGGGCAACACCTTCCTGGCTTTATTGCCACGTAGCCAGTACCACCTCTCGCCATCCAGTTACCATCTCAGGCCATCCAGTTACAGGATTCTCATGTTGCATCTGGTGTGCGCTACGTATATTAGCATTCCTGTGGCTACCATATTTGGTACAGTATGGATTATTCCCTGTATGGATAGTTCCACACCCAGGGTCAGTTCTGTCGCCCCCTGAGTTTCTATCAATGTCGTTTAAAAGGCACCTTCGATAACACGGTATATTGTAGCCAGGATTACGTGCGGGGAGTGTGAGAAACACTCCGTAGCCAGTAACTTAGGCTCAGGCGAGTAGCTCAGTGAAGCAGTAATTTATTCGCAATCGCAATGGCACGCGTCCCACAAGCAGGAGCGCACCTGCTAGTCACATAGTACGGTTTATATACTTTCTTTCTCGACGACCGGGACCCTCCCCTGTTTCCCCATTGACTGGGTATTCCAGGTTCACAACCTATCTGACACGCTTCACAGACAATACGTGGCCTTCAGTTGACGGCCTGTTAAATTTCAAATTTCTTTTGACTTTTTCACTGTTTGAAGTGGTAATGGTTCTCCACTTATCTGACTTGACACCGTGATTTTCACCTAATTGCTCTAAGGAGTCCGGTTGTCTGCATTTTACAAGGTTGTCTGTTAAGCTTTCTTATCACTGCAAGCCTATCTCAACGCCACATTCCTTCCCTCTAAACGATGTAACTGCAAAAACAACACACACACACACACACACACACACCCCTCCTTTCTCCACGATCATCATATCTAATGCTATTCTGTTTTCCCAAGCCATTCTGCTGGTGGCGTCTAGTTGTTCAGCGATTTCTCTTATCGCATCCCTTGTATAATTTATGAATATCTGCTGATTGTAATAAATACTCTTATTGATTGTTACCCACCAGAACAGCGACTCAAACCCTGAAGCAATTTGATTCCCGGCTTGCCGTGATAGGCAAGCTGTATGGTTACCTATAGCTGTAGAGAATGCAGGGGGAACCCTGATACTGCTATCACGCAAGGAAGGGAACAGCAAAGCGAGAGACTTACAGGCCTCATTTCCCCAGGCAGCCTTTTCTTGGTACAATGCAATCATACATCGCATCCCCTGGGAATCCCTGGTCCACCCCAATGGGAAGGGCACTGTCTGGGCAGTCGGTCGTCCCGAGGCACAAGCATAGCAATTGCTATGGTTGAGACTCTGGACAGTATATTTGACCCATTCTATCCGGGCATTCACATCCCCATACCCCGTTTCAATCTCAGATGTTTGAACTGCCACATTTCAAAGAGGGCCTCCTGTCTTCTCTCCTGTTTTCTCCTTGAGTTTCTCCCTTTCTCTGATGGCAATAGAGGATCGTTTCCATACAGCTGTTCTCAATCTGGCTGTTGGGTCTCTCCCAGTTATTTGTTCTCTCTGCTCAATTGTCATTGGGCATTTAAATCTCCACAAGCTAACACCTCACAAGCATCAAACATGACAGACTGTGGTACATAACCCTCTGTCACATTCACCCCCTATTCTGACGGGGTATCCCGTCTTACTATTATCTGGTCATGCCTTTTCCAAGTTGCCAATTGACCAAGGCCTTCTCTGAGGCCCACAATCACTAGAAACAAAATTAATAGTTGATTTTTCCCCGTCATTATTTTTAACCCTTAGGTTTCCAAATAATTACCAATACAAACAGTAAGATATATGTACACTACTACTAGAACAAAAACCCCTTGGGAGCACTTCGATTCGCCATAGGCCAGTCCTTTCTCTCAATCACGAGTCACGCTCATTAGTTACCTGTGAAAATAAAAGGTTAGTTTACAATTGTAAGCTTTTATCCTGCTCAGAGTCCGCTACGAGATTTTTCTCTTCGATTTCAACTTCCAACAACTCTTCTGTAGGAACAGCTTCCCAGGTACCGGGGTCGACGGACACCTTCACTCGAGTATGGTGAGTCCAGCCTTTTTCTGCAGTTCTTACGGCTGTTTCAGTGGTTAGTAGTACTTGGAATAGTCCTTCCCATTCAGGCCGGAGTTTTGATTCTTTCCAGGTCCGAATCAGGACCCAATTTCCTGGTTGATGGTGGAGAATGGGGAATTCCAAAGGTGGGGTTTGAGCCAACAACCCACGGGTTCTGAGAGATGACAAAGAAGAGGACAACCCCAGAACACAGTTCTTAAGAAAACTCTCTCTTGTTTCGAATTGCGGTATCTCATCCCTTCTGCCCAGATAGGGGAATCCGAACAGCATCTCATGCGGTGAAATTCCTAGATCCTTTCTCGGTGCTGTTTGAACCTGGAGGAGTGCTGAAGGTAATCATTCTACCCAAGGAAGTTGGGTTTCTAACACTAATTTAGTTAATTGCTTCTTTAACGTCTGGTTCATTCGCTCTACCTTCCCAGAAGAGGAGGGGTGCCAGGGGGTGTGAAAATTCCGTTCAATCTCTAAGGCCTGCATTAACCCTTGCAGTACTTGTGAAGTGAAGTGACTTCCTTGATCTGAATCAATGTTTTCAACTATCCCACATCTAGGGACTATTTGCTCCGGTGATACCTTAGCCACCGTGTTCGCAGTGGCAGATACCGAGGGGAAAGCTTACACCCATCCAGTCACGTGGTCAACTAGGACAAACAAGTACTTAAGTCTCCCTGCTTCAGGTAATTCGGTAAAGTCTACCTGTATGCTTTGGAACGGTCGAATCCCTGGCGCCCGTCCCCCTCTAGGTGGGTTACGGATGACCTTTTTATTTACCTTTTGACATATGGTACATCCTCTGCATGTTTGCTTCGCTAAAGTGTATATTCCTACACAGACATACTTTCTTAGCACAACATCACACATTGCTTGCACCTGCCAATGACTCTCTTGATGTAAGACAGTTAATATTTGCCTCATTGGTGCTTTATTCAGCATTTCTCTCCCAGCAGGGAGTATCCATTTTCCCTCAGACTTCGTGGCTCCTGATTCCTTAAGAAAAAAATAAATCTCTCTTAAAACTTTTTAATTCTGTCTTAGTTTTCAACAATTCCCTGAATCCTCTCTGGATTTATTCTTCGTTTTCCCTCAGACATTAGATGCCTTAAATACCTGACTTCTCCTTCTACATATTGTCATTTATTTTGCAATACTCCCAAGCCCTGCTTTCCCAGAAAGTCGAATAGCTTGTCAGTAGCTTCCTTCACAACTGTCTTCTCCTGTCCTGACAATAAAAGATCATCTGCATATTTGTAACAGTAATACCTCCTCGGGAGGTTGTAATCGCTCCAAAATCTGTTCTAGAACTTGCCCAAATAAATTGGTGGCCCTGTAAACCCCTGAGGTAAAACTGTCCGCCTGTATTGTTGCTTCCGCCCCCATTTCCGGGTCTTTCCAGTCAGAGGTGAATAGATCTTTGCTCTCAGGGCCTGAGAGCACTCCATTAATAACACTGTTATTCCAGTCTAACAATTTGCCATTTGAATGCCCAATGTCATCATCAAATCCCTTCCCAACAAGTTAGTCCCTGCCTTTGGTACATACAGTAATTGCCCAGCGATCATTTTATCCCCTACTCTCAGCCTGGTATCCCCCAAAAGTGGCACTGTTATCCCAGCCCCTTCTACCCCCATCACTTTTAGGGTTTCATTAGTTAATTTAATCCCTGATACTTTACAAGCCAGTAATGATCTAGCTGCCCCAGTGTATTGGGTTCACATAGCAAGGTTCGGGGGGGGGGGGGGGGGGGGGGGGGGCGGGGCAGGCGGCCCCCCCCCCCCCCCCCCCCCAGTACTTGGGAAACTGACCAAACACCACAGCAAATATACCAAAACTTCTAGACTGTTACTTAGATAATGCCTTCATCCTCTTTCCCTACTCGTTCAACTTCAAACAGCTCTGTCAAACACTACATACCACACCTTTAACACCTTCACTAACCCTTTTTAACACTTCTATCTTTCTCCAGCCTGTACTTTCCCATTTTCCTTCTCTCCTCCTTCTTCCACTCCGGATATTGCTATTTGAAGTGGCCAGCCTGGCCACGCTTCAAAGCCTGTCCCTGAGCTTTCCTTGCCTGCCATTCCTTCATCTCTCTTCCTCTCCTTTCCATCCTGGCCCTGACTCCCCCTGAAGATTTTCTTCCTCTTTCTCCAACCCTCCGCCTCACTACCTGCTACACCGTCAATACCATTAGTTTCGCGCTCTGCTTTTCCTTCTCATCTCCCCTCCCGATATACGCCTCCAGGGCCTCCCGCAGGAGGGCCCCCCACAGTGACTGTTCACTACATCCCCCCACCTTCTGGAGCTTTTTCTGTGTATCTTGCCAGGCTTTAATCACAAAATGAACTTTCAAGAGACCTTGGGATACCAGGTCCTTGGCATTCATCCACGAGTACTTTCTCATTCTGACCCCAAATCTCTCATATGATTTCTGTGTTGTGCATTATTATTATTCCAGCCAGGATCAGCAAGTGGGTATTTCTACCCTGCCGGTATTACCCCTGGTCCTGGAGGATGAGCTCTCTCCCATTTTTGTATAGCAGCTCTCCTCCCGATCATTCCCATTTCTTTCCCTGTAAACAACATACTTATAGACATAATTCCCCCTCAAGAGCGTAGGTTAGGTCCTAGGAACTGGTCTAAGAGTTCAGCTAGCCTGTTGGGGTCCTCAGCTAAGGACTTCGTCTCCTCCTTAAAACTCCTAACCTCTCTGCCGGTAAGGAGAGGGGGGAGTTCACCTAAGAGGATAGACAGTTAGCGTTAGTACTGTTAGTATCAGGGAAGGCAAAATTCTCAGCATCTCTTCTACCTTGTTCTAATTCTTGCCAGAGCCTAGAGTACGCTCCTTCTCTAGGGACAGTGTTAATTACAGTCCCTGTCTCCCTTCCTGGAGCGACTGCTGCTGCCACCGGTGCAATATTAGGATTATAGGGAGCGTAACTTGGCTCCTTCTCCAAAAAAGGAATCTTATTGTTTATGTATAAATTTAAAGCCTGAATTTTCATCAGACCCGTATTTTGGCCAAAATACTGCTGTTTCCTTAATTGGTTCTTTTGTCCTGACTGATACACAATATTTAACCTTTTTTTTTTCCCTCTTTCTTTTATCATCTCCTCTGATTTTGATATTATTTTTCCAGTTTCTTATCATTCTTCAGGAAGACCTGTCGGCAGGCACTCCCCCAGGGATATCTCCCTGTCCCCTGGAACTCATATTTCCCATTTTTCCTAGCCCTTGTCAGTGTGCTGCTACAGAAATTTCCCTCCTGCAGGGTACCACACACTAACGTTCCGATTCTGGAAAATGGGGGCGTACTGCCAAGCACTTTACCGTGCAAGGGCTACCGTACACCAAATTTCCCTGGTGTACTGCCAAGCACTTCCCCGTGCAAGGGCTACCGTACACCAAATTTCCCGAGACGCTTCCTTTCTCTCTCTTATCTCACGCTTCGGCTGTCTCCGGCCACGCCCCTCGCGGAGCTACGGAACCGCGGATCAGGACTCTCCACACTCGCTTCGTACAAAAGTATGTCTCAGTCACACATCACACGGAGTCTCACCCGACCCCCAAGGCAATACTTAATATTTCTTACCTTGGTCTCTGCACAGAGTTACCGGATCAATTCCTAAACCCGGAGTGCCTACCTTCTTCCCTTCCCCGCTACTTCATGGATCCTGCCTCTTTAATCAGTCTCGGGCCCTCTGTCAGCCCTCCCCAGAGCTGCCTCTAACAGATCCTACTAGTTGTTACCTCAAAAAGAAGGACGTACCGATCTCTACTTGGAAACGCATCAGTCCGTAGACTCTTAACCACCTAAAGACCCCTGCAACTGACTGAAGGAAAACCAAAGCACTTACCCCAAAGCGCAGCCCAGGCAGAATGAGCTCTCTGAGGGCATGCCTGTGACTCAATTACCATTAAGCTCTGCCTGGAACCCAAACCCAATCACCTGGGAAAGGGGAGGGGCAAAGCACGAGAAAGCAGAAAGAGAGCAGGAGGCGCAGCAGCTGTTTTTCTTTGCCTTTATTTTTTTCTAGCTTATCTGAACAGCATGCAGAGCGCAGACAGGAGAACTGGTGTCTGTCTAGCAGCAACAATACCAATGCTTTTGCTTCAGCTTTGAATATTGAAATGACAATATGAGAAAGCAAGTTACTGAAGCTAACTGGAATGAGCTCAACCCTTCTTCTACACAGGAAGAAAAATCTAGCAGCATAACAGGTGACACCCCAAAAAAAAAATCAATGTAGTAACATCACTCGCAGGAAAAAAAACTGCGCATGCGCGGACCAGCGCCGCCTGCAGTACCCGGTTCCCGCCGGCAGGGGGCGGCAGAGGACGCCCGGGGGCTCCACCGCGCATGCGCGGAGCAGAGCCGCCTGCCGTACCCCCTTCTCGCCGGCAGGGGGCGGCAGAGGGCGCCCGGGGGCTCCACCGCGCATGCGCGGAGCAGAGCCGCCTGCCGTACCCCCTTCTCGCCGGCAGGGGGCGGCAGAGGGCGCCCGGGGGCTCCACCGCGCATGCGCGGAGCAGAGCCGCCTGCCGTACCCCCTTCTCGCCGGCAGGGGGCGGCAGAGGGCGCCCGGGGGCTCCACCGCGCATGCGCGGAGCAGAGCCGCCTGCCGTACCCCCTTCTCGCCGGCAGGGGGCGGCAGAGGGCGCACGGGGGCGCCACCGCGCATGCGCGGTCCTGCGCCGCCTGCAGTACCCGCTTTTCGCCGGCAGGGGGCGGCAGAGGGCGCCCGGGCGCGCCACCGCGCATGCGCGGACCAGCGCCGCCTGCATTACCCGCTTCTCGCCGGCAGGGGGCGGCAGAGGGCGCCGGGGGCGCCACCGCGCATGCGCCGCCCCGCGCCGCCTGCAGTACCCGCCTTTCGCCGGCAGGGGGCGTCCCGAGGTGAGCAGGCACAGCTTCCCAGACCATTTTCCCAGAAGAAGCACAAACGAAAACAGCAGAAATTTGCACCCCACGCCGCCTCAGGGAGGCCTCAGGATCTGCCTTGGGCAACGTGCCGCTCACGGCTGGGAAGCTGAGCGACGGCAAGCTGAAACAGTACATTTTTTACCGGGATAAAAAAGGCAGGGAGATGATAATAACGAACCCAACGTGGGCAACGGGAAGCTCTGAGCCCAAGGACCACAACTCCCGGCTTGCTGGGGGAGAAGGTGCTCCTGGCGGCTTGACACTGCGGACGCCGCGGAGCCAGCCCCGGGCTTCCTGACCCGCAGCCCAGCACCCGCAGACCCGTGCCTGCCACCCCGTGCCATCCCTGCCTGGCCTTTCCCTGCCCCAGCCGCCAATCCCGCGGGACCCGGCCTCCGCAACGCCATCCCCTGCCCTGGGGGTCCTGCCGGGAACCCCCAGCCCCCCCCCACCTGCGCTTCTGCAAGCAGCCCCCACCACACAGAGCAGTCCCCCCCAGTATGGATAGTTCCACACCCAGGGTCAGCACTGTCGCCCCCTGAGTTTCTATCAATGTCGTTTAAAAGGCACCTTCGATAACACGGTATATTGTAGCCAGGATTACGTGCGGGGAGCTCGACTTCAAAATCTATTCCTTCCGAGGACTGAGTATGATCTGTCATTTTTAGAAATCTAGAGTATCCATAGTTGCTGCTGGAAATAGCAATCAAGGACAAGGCCTTTTCAGTCCTTCTAGGCACGTGGGTGCAAATCCAACAATTACTTCGAGATAGAACTCGAGAGATGTTCTGGATTCATTGGAAATGCTGATTTTTCCCCTTTATCCTACCACTAATGCATTCAGAGTAGGTATTACTAAGATAAACTTAAAATACATCATTTCTCTCTCTGTATATATACATACCCCTATAATAATTAAGAAATAATAATTAAGCAAAACAATAAAAATCACAAACTAATAAGGATTCTTCTGGTGGGGATTAAATACCCCACCGCCTTCTCCCATCTGCAGGGAGTGTTCCCTGTAAACACTCCAGTTCTGTGTAATTCAATCCCTTTTACTCATTAATTCATTAAGGATTCTTCTAAGGAGAAGTTAAAGGTTTACAATAGATAGTTTTGACAGTTTTAACCTTAAAAGTCTTTGTTAATGCAGTCTCTCAGGTATCAGGGTTAACTGATGCTTTTACCCAGGTATGAGTCCACCCTTTCTCAGCCGTTTTTCCTGCCATCTCAGTAGTCAGGAGCACTTGGAACAGTCCTTCCCACTCAGGTTGCAGCTTTGATTCTCTCCATGTTCGCATCAAAACACAATCTCCTACTCGGAATGGATGGATCAGGGCTTCCAAGGGTGGGGTTTGAGCTAATGATCCGCAGGTCTTGAGAGAGGACAAAGAGGACGACAGCACAAGTGCACGGTTCTTAAGAAAAGCATCTTTTGTCTCAAATTGAGGTAATTCATTCCCTTTGTCCAGGTATAGCAATCCAAGTAACGTTTCATATGGTGACACTCCTTCCCACATCTTTTCTTGGTGCAGTTTGAATTCGGAGAAGTGCCAAAGGTAAGCGCTTCTTCGTTCAGGGGAGCCGAGTTTCCAGAACTTAGTCAATTGCTTCTTTACTGTCTGATCCTCTCCACCCTTCCAGAAGAGGAAGGGTATCAAGGAGCGTGAAATTTCCACTTAATTCCTGGAGTCTACATTAGCCCTTGAAATATTTGTGGCGCAAAGTGACTTCCTTGATCAGAGACAGTATTTTCAGTGGCTCCATGGCTGAGAATCATCTGTTCTAGAATTACCTTGGCTACCATGCTCACAGTAGCAGATACCGAAGAGCAAGCTTCTGCCCACCCTTACGAGTGATCGACCAAGACTCATTAAGTATTTAAACCTACCTGTTCTAAGGAGTTCTGTAAAATCCACCTGTGCGCTTTGGAAGGGTTGAATTCCTGGTTCTTGCCCCGCTTCGGGCTGACTGCGGATAATTTTCCTGTTTACCTTTTGACATACTACACAACTCCTGCGTACTTGTTCAGCCGAAGTATATATACTCCTACACATACACATTTCCGTAGCACAGCGTCACACGTTGCTTGAATTCCCCAACAGCTCTCTTTGATATAAAACATTAATATTAATATAAAATTAATATTTGCCTCACTAGCACTTGATTCAGCATTTCTCTCCCAGCAGGGAGTATCTATTTTCCTTTGGACTTGGTGGCTCCTGATTCCTTAAAAACCCCCCTCTCTCAAAACTTTTTAGTTCTCTTTCTTAGTTTTGGGTAGGGGTAGCTCGACAGTTCCCTGAATCTTCTCTGGATTTATTCTTTGTTTTCCCTCAGACACTAGATGCCCTAAGTACTTGACTTCTCTTTTTACATACTGTAATTTATTTTCCAATACTTTCAAGCCCTGTTTTCCCAGAAAGTCGAATAGCTTGTTAGTGGCTTCCTTCACAACTGTTTTCTCCTGTCCTGACAATAAGAGTTCATCCACATATTGCAAGAGGAACACCTCCCCCGGAGGCTGGAATTGCTCAAAAATTTGTTCTGGAACTTGCCCAAATAAATTTGGTGGCCCCGAGGTAAAACTGTCCATCTCTATCGTTGCTTCCACCCCATTTCAGGGTCTTTCCACTCAAAGGCAAGTGTATCTTTGCTCTCAGGGTCTGATAGCACCCCATTAACAGCACTGTTATTCCACTGGAAATCAGTCTCAGTTACGCATAAGAACAACCAAGTTCCCGTCTCGTCACAGAGCCTATCCACGGCACCTCCGCTCTGCTCTACACTCCGTACTGCTGTTCCTCTTAGAGTCAGCACACCAGGTTCCCCCAGCGTGATCAACGTCTAAGGTTGGAGGCCTCGGGATCTTTTATGTAGCGCAACTACACTCCACCCTGGAAGCTTCTTCAGTGCTGTACCTTTTCTTTAAAACGTGAATATCAGTTTAATTTTCAGGTCACCTGAGGCAATTATTCCCCATAGCAGGGACCAGGAATGCTAAATAGAGGAGAAAATGAGTGTTGTGGGCCTCAAGCGTGTGCAAAGAGCGTAAGGAGGGCTCCTGAGAGGACGGGGGAACAAAAGGAAAGCTGCTTACCTCTGAGAAGTCGTCCTTGATCTTTGTGCCACGGATGTTTGTCTCGCATGCTCGGTGGACGAGTTAGGGGTCCCTGTATGTTTGAAGGCTTCTTACCTCTGAGAAGTCCCCTGGGCTTTCTTCCACCAGATGATGGCTTTCCCAGGGACTCGCCGCCCTGCACGGAGAAATCCCTGCCTGAGCAGCTCACGGCCTGAGATGCCACACGCGTGCAGCCGTTCTCAGGAAGACACGTGCGCGGCTTTACAGCCTGAACGGCAAACGGCAAGCGTTTCTTCAGGGCAGGTTTTCCATCATCATCTCCCTCCGCAGGAAAGGGAAAAGTCGCTCCTCTCGGCTGCTCCTCCTCTCTTAACATTCCTAACATCCCCCCACCCCGATCCCACCTTCCCCTGCTGATTTTGCTCCTCTTGGGTCGCTGCCTGCCTCCACCTTCCAGAGCAGCTCCTTATCAAGTTCTCCTTTCGCATCCTGTCCCCGGCTGCTCCCATGCCACAGTGCTCTTGACGGTGACATTAGCTGTCGCTCGAATCTCCTTCCCGCTCGGTACCTGCTCTGCAGCTATCCCTATCGTGGGAACGGCAAACAACCCTGCAGGTCGTCCGTATCCAACGAGCTGAAGGATCTGTTTACCCAGAAGTTCTTGACGAGAGATTACAGAAAAAGAGTCACACCTCCGTGCAGCGCATCCCCCTTTCCAGAGAGACGCAAAGACAGCACAGGCGACCTCCCTGTAACTTTTTCAAATTCGGCAAGGGTTTGCGGTGAGTATTATGAAAAATAACATTAGAAAGAGAAGACTGGTAGTCCTGACAAGTTCCCAAAGTCAGGAGAACTTGCCCAATCAACCCCAAACTGTTCGCTAGAGTAACTTGTTAGTCCGTTTCCTTTTGAAAGCCGAATGAGGACATGCACATTCTGCTCTTTCCCATCTGCGTTCTCGTTCTGGCTGAACCCAGCACGTGGCCAGAGCGAATGGCTGAGTGGTGCTTTTCTCCCCACCGTGGGAGACTCGGGAAGAAAAAACAGGTAAAGCTCGTGGGTTCGGATAAAGACAGTTTAATAGGACAAAGAAGGCAGGGAAATCATAACAATGATGACGAGGGAACGTTGCAAAGCAAGCGATGCGCGATGCTATTGTTCACCACCTGCTGACTGACGCCCAGCCCTCCCTAAGCAGCGGTCCCCCCTCCGCCCCCCGCCATCCTGTTCCCCACCGTTCCGCGGGAGAGGGGACAGGTTAAGAAAGGGGCCGGGCAGCAGGACGCTCACCGCAGCTCCCGCTCTGGGTGCCGCCGGGACGATGTCGCGGTTGAGGCGTTTCTCGCTCGCTCTCTCCCCCGGCTTCCTCCTCGGTAAGGATCCGGAGGCTGAGCTGTCACCCCCCCAGGAGAACACACCGGGGTGTGACACGCCTTACGCGGGCCGAAGCGACAGCGACAACGGGGTGGCCGCGCAGCGACCGAGGCGGCCGCCCGGCAGCGCAGGACTACATTTCCCAGCATGCCTCGGGACAGAGCAGCCCGCCTGACCCCGCGGGGACTCCGGAACGCCCCCCTCCACCGTGCCGCTCCCCGCCTCTCCTTTCCTCTCCGTGCTCTCCCTCCCTCCCCCGCCCCATTTCGCCCGGGCTCGCCACCGCCAGACCCCACGGCCCCGCGGAGCACGGGTCCGGCACGGCACGGCGCGGCGCGCCCCTCGCCCCGCACAAGGGCCATTGCCCCAGGAACCGCCGACCGCGCAGCGCCCCGACCGCCCGCCGCCTCGCGCCGCGCGCCGTCCCGGGGCGGCCCCGACTACCAAACTCGGTGTGGTGTGGTGTCGCGTCCCGTCCCGTCCCGTCCCGTCCCGAGCCGAGCCGCGGCGACACAGCTTCTCCCCAGGAGCAGGACGCCGCCATTTTGCCGCAGGCAGGGGCACTAACGAGAATGCCGGCGGCGCTGCGGCTACCACGCATGCGCGGCGCCGCTCAGCCTGCAGTACCGCTTTTTGGCCAGAGGGGGAGGCAGAGGGAACCTGGGCGCCAGCGCGCGTGCGCGGCTCCGCTCAGCCTGCAGTGCCATTCTTCGCCAGAGGGGGCGGCAGAGGGCGACCGGGCGCCACCGCGCACGCGCGGCGCCACTCAGCCTGCAGTGCCCACTTTAGACCAGCAGGCGGCGACAGAGGTCGCTATCGCGCCGCGCCGTTGCGCCTGCAGTACCGCTTTCTCGCCAGCAGGTGGCAGCAGGGGGCGCTAGAAGAACCAGACATAGCAAGTGGCTGGTACTTCAGTTTTGTTAACAGAGTAATATCAACATACTAGAAATTCCCACATTCTTTACCCTTTATGTTGCAAATATCACCCAATTCTGTCAGTGTTGACCATTAGCAATTTTTTTTACAGAGAAGTAACTGCACGTTACTTAATCTTATCTATAGAGTCACATGTGTTTGTACTTGCTAATTTGTTCATCTGCCAGTTTATCTTGCTACAGATGCTACAAGATGTATAAACTGCAAGCTTATGTTTTGTAACTGATACGATCTTTGGTAGGAATAGCTATCTGAAAGAGCAAATAAAATCCCATTCATCCACAACCATCTGAACTTTTATCGTCTAACAACAGTCCTACAAACATCCCCCAGGATGCTCAACTTCAGAAACTTTCCGTTCAACCTGAGGCAGAACAAGCCCTTACCCTGGACACCTTCACCTGGCTCTCCACTGCTAGCAGGGTAGCGCTCTGATACCGTCCAGTACGCGCTGCAGTCTACTCGCGTACGCATATTTGCTGCAGCCTTGTTCGATACGCTCACAGAGAGACCCACAAAAAATCCACTCTTTCTTTCAGAAATAATAATAATAAAATAAAATAAAATAAAATAAAAATAAAATAAAAATAAAATAAAATAATATAACTACAACACGGTAAGGAATAAAAGCTGAACACATGGGATGTGGTCCTTTACCGAGGGGCAGATCCAACATCGGCACAAGGAGTTTTGGGCACATGAGCTATCATCTACACCAGCCATCGGGACAAGCCAAATGCACACACATGAGCCTCGATTTAAAAAAAACACGTTAAGATCTTTTATAGCTCATGGAAGTAACAACCTACAGCTTAGATGCAGTTAGATTGCATCGGCTTAGGGACTGCCCACTTCAAAATGCATGTGGGGGGTGGGGAAAACAGTTTTGTATGTCTCCAGAGAAGGAGACTCCACAGCCTCTCTAGGCAACGTGTGCCAGTGTTCTGTCATCTTCACAGTAAAGAAATGTTTTCTCATATTCAGCTGGAACTTCCCATGTTTCAATTTGTGCCTGTTGCCTCTTGTCCTGTCTCTGGGCACTACTGAAAAGAGTCTGTCCTCATCTTCTTGACACCCTCCCTTCAGATATTTATACACATTGATAAGATCCTCTCTCAGTCTTGTCCAAGTTAAACAAGCCCAGCTCTCTCAGCCTCTCCTCATATGAGGGATGCTCCAGTCCCCTCATCATCTTCATAGCCCTCCACTGGACTCACTCCAGGAGCTCCATCTCCCTCTTGTACTGGGGAGCCCAGAACTGGACACAAAGAAGGCAGAGAAACTTGCCATACAGGAACAACAATGACCTCTACCAAAACAAACAAACAACATGTCACCTCTTGCCTAAACTTTAGGAGGGGAGGTGGTCAGGGCAAAAATGGTTTTATAAAAAAATATGGGTGACATGAGACAAGAGATTAAGTCTGCCACACTGCAAACTACTCTTCCCAGAGCTAAATGCCAAAGGCTGTTTACTGTTAAAACGGTTTCCTGGTATGAATAACTGATGACAGCACTCTCAAATTTATTTCTAGTGCTAGTATTTGTACCCTACTAAACCTGCAAGAGATGCTACAAAAAAAAAAAAAAAGTGTTCAGGGGCACACCAGCATGTCACACCACATCCCCTGCAGCATAACAAAATATTTCAAATTAAAGGATTTTACAAATTCCTTCTAACTGAACAGCATTGCCCCCCACCTTCCATAGGCCTGACATAGGCATCATCTACTAGGCAGCCTGCCTTAAAGCATCACTCGTCTGCCATACACATGCACCAAGCTAAGCAAGATCCCAGTATGCTTTGGCAGCTAACTTTCCTCAAACTTCGTCTGATTCAGTATTGTACAGGACATCTTGCTCACTGCTCCAATCTGGTCGGCAAGAAGATCACTCTCCTTGCTCAGTTATAAGAGGTGTTCAATGAGTACCGCAAATTGACCAGGTATTGGAGGAGGTTAGAAATAGCACAGATTAAATCCTAGAAACAGCCCGAAACAACCCCTTGGAGAACAGTGACTATTGTACCATGTTAAAGATTGTGGAATAGATCCCATATTCAAATAGACAAATATGTCTCGTATGTCAAATAGACAGTACATTATCAGCTATAAATGGGACACAAATATTTCTGCGATCACAATGACGAGTGGTTTTCTTTTGTTTAAGGTGCAAGAGCAGAGGTTCTTGTACTCAGAACTCTGGCAAGAAGAAAATACCTCAGGCCTGTGCAATCCACTGGAGCGTGAACAATAGCTATAGTTATTGTCCTGCTCAGGAAAGACAGGCCAGCAAGGCGAGGTGGTGGAGTTGCTCTTTATGTGAAGGAGCAACTACATTGTACTGAGTACTGTCCAGGGGCGGATGAGGAGCGAGTTGAGAGTCTGTGGGTGAGAATTATGGGGCAGGCTGGCATGGAGGACACTATTGTGGGTGTCTATTACAGGCCACCAGATCAGGATGAGGAAGTTGATGAGGCCTTCTACAGACAGCTGATAGCAGCCTCGCAAACACAGGCCCTGGTTATTGTGGGAGATTTTAGCTACCCTGACATTTGCTGAAAGGCCTACTTAGCCAGCCATCTTCAGTCCAGGAGGTTCCTTCAGTGTATTGATGATAACTTCCTGATGCAAATGGTGGATGTGCCAACTAGGAGAGGAGCACTGCTGGATCTTCTCCTCACTGACAAGGAGGGGCTGGTTGAAGTGGTTAGGGTTGAGGGCAGCTTTGGTTGCAGTGACCATGAGATGGTGGAGTTCAGGATCTTATGTGTCAGCAACAGAGTACCAAGCAGAATTGCAATCCTGGACTTCAGTAGGGCCAACTTTGGCCTTTTCAAGCATTTTCTAGGGGAAATCCCATGGGACAAGGTACTTGAAGGAAAAATGGGCCCAGGATAGCTGTTTAGCGTTCAAGGACTGCTTCTTCCAAGCTCAAGAACAGAGCATTCCAACAGGTAGGAAGTCAGGAAAGAGAACCAGGAGACCTGCATGGTTAAACAGGGAATTGCTGGGCAAACTCAAATGGAAGAGGAGTGTCTACAGATCATGGAAGGAGGGGCTGGCCACTTGAGAGGAATATAAGGCCGTTGTCAGAGGATGTAGGGAGGCAAGTAGGAAAGCTAAGGCCTCCCTAGAACTAAACCATGCAAGAGGGGTCAGGGACAACAGAAAGGGCTTCTTCAAATACATTGTGGATAAAACTAACACTAGAGGCAATGTAGCCCCACTAATGAATGAGGTGGGTGCCCTGGTGACAGAAGATAAAGAGAAGGCAGAGTTACTGAATGCCTTCTTTGTCTCTGTCTATAATGTCAGAGGCTCTCCTGAGGAGCCCCATACCCCTGAGACCCCAGATGAAGTCAGAAAAAAGGAGGAATTTGCCTTGGTTGATGAGGGCTGGGTTAAGGACCAATTAAGCAAGCTGGACATCCACAAGTCCACAGGTCCTGACGGGATGCATCTGCAGGTGCTGAGGGAGCTGGCAGAAGTCATTGCTAGGCCACTCTCCATCATCTTTGGTAAGTCATGGGCATCAGGAGAGATGTCTGAGGACTGGAGGAAAGCAAATGTCACTCCAGTCTTCAAAAAGGGCAAGAAAGAGGACCCAGCTAACTACAGACAGGTCAGCCTCACCTCCATCCCTGGTAAGGTGATGGAACAACTTATCCTTGGTGTTGCCTCTAGTCATATCAAGGATAAAAGTGTCACTAGGGGCAGTCAACACGGCTTCACCATGGGGAAGTCGCGCTTGACCAACCTGATAGCCTTTTATGAGGCTATAACTGGTTGAATAGGTGATGGAAAGGCAGTGGACGTAGTGTATCTTGATTTCATTAAAGCCTTTGACACCATCTCCCACAGCATCCTCACAGCTAAACTGAGAAAGTGTGGTCTGGATGATCGGGTAGTAAGGTGGACTGTAAACTGGCTGAAGGGAAGAAGCCAGAGGGTTGTGGTTAATGGGACAGAGTCGAGTTGGAGTCCTGTATCTAGTGGAGTCCCTCAAGGGTTGGTACTGGGACCAGTATTGTTCAATATATTCATCAATGACTTGGATGAGGGAATGGAGTATGCTGTCAGCAAGTTTGCTGATGACACTAAACTGGGAGGAGTGGCTGACACGCTGGAAGGCTGTGCTGCCATCCAGCAGGACCTCGACAGGCTGGAGAGCTGGTCGGGGAGAAACTTAATGAAATATAATGAGGGCAAGTATAGAGTACTGCATCTGGGCAAGATCAACCCTAGACATCAGCATAAATTGTGGACTGCCCTGCTGGAAAGCAGTGAAGGGGAGAGGGACCTGGGGGTCTTGGTGGACAGTGGGATGACCATGAGCCAGCACTGTGCCCTTGTGGCCGAGAAGGCCAATGGCATCTTGGGCTGTGGTTAGTAGGTCGAGAGATGTTCTCCTCTCCCTCTACTCTGCCCTAGTGAGACCACGTCTAGAATTTTGCATCCAGTTCTGGGCCCCTCAGTTCAAGAAGGACGGGGAACTGCTTGGGAGAGTGCAGCGCCAAGCCACAAGGATGATTAAGGGAGTGGAGCATCTCCCTTACAAGAAAAGGCTGAGGGAGCTGGGTCTCTTTAGCTTGGAGGAGAGGAGACTGAGGGGTAACCGTATTAATGTTTGTAAATATGTAAAGGGAGAATGTCAGGAGGATGGAGCCAGGCTCTTCTCGGTGACACCCAATGATAGGACACAGGGCAATGGGTGTAAGCTGGAACATAGGAGGTTCCACTTAAATATGAGACAAAACTTTTTTACGGTGAGGGTGACAGAGCACTGGAACAGGCTGCCCAGGGGGTTGTGGAGTCTCCTTCTCTGGAGACTTTCAAAACCCACCTCGATGTGTTCCTGTGTGACCTGATCTAGGTGTTCCTGCTCTGGCAGGGGGTTGGACTAGATGATCTTTCAAGGTCCCTTTCAATCCCTGATATTCTGTGATTCTGTGATAACTACAGCTGCAGAAGTCTGGTCCCAAAGAGACTCTGGTTCTACAGACGTTTTTGGTATGATTAACACACAAAACCTAACTTAGCCACAAAGTTCAGCTGAAGCTAAAAGAATATACAACTTTGAAAGGCAGAGCCTGGCAAAGGAATCAGTCATGACTGCAGTATGGTTGGTCTGTTGAGCTGCCCTGTTTAACTAGGAGCAGGTCATACAGTTCCAAGATACTTGCAAGAACCTCTCCTACTAAAGCTACATGCCCTACATGTTGCAGCGATGGACTTCCCCTGCACAAGCCAAGAAACTTCTCAACCAGGTGAACACACACACAACCACGAAAGCTGTCTATACCACACAGTTATCAGCCAGGTCCAGTGTGCAAGCTGCTCCAGAAGAGGCTTTAACAACCCCCCCAGAGCAGAGGTGCACAACCCTTCATGCAAGGAGAATGCTGAAGGTACTGCACTCTCCATTTACAGCTACTTCAATCCAAGACGGTTGGTGTAGGGCCAGCTTGGGGAAGATGCCTCCACCGAGAGCAATGTGCAGCTTTGGATTTTCAGACAAAGCAGGTAATTCTTCAGAGCTCAACTTCACTGTCATGCCTGACACAAGACCCCCACCAGAGACACTGTGGAGACACTCTCACTGCCAAACCACAGGTACTGAGAAAGACAAACTCTTTATGTTGCCTATCTACTAGGAGTCCAGAAACTTCAAGAAGCCAGTGGTAAACACAGCCTTTGAGGCCAAAATTGCATGTAGGCAGACCCACCCAAATTTCATGGTGTCACAAGGAAGTCAGCAGCAAGTCCCACGTAGGCACCCTATGCAGACTAACACAGATTTTTTTCAAGATCACAGGCTGGAAACTATAAACACTGTCCTCTCTCCTGATCTCAGAGCACTCCTAAAGTGCACCACAGAATGTCCCCACAACCCGTGAGAACTGGCAGTGAAAAGTTACAGCTTGTCTATGTGTGAAAAGCAGCTAGGACTACCACAAATAAACTTGTCTCTAATACTCTCAAACAGGTTCCCATGTTCAAACTTATCCTGGAACAGCAACAAGGCTTGAAATTCACTTACCAACTAGTTCAGTACAGCTTTCTTGTGAAAACAAACGCTTTCACACTAACACTACTGCTTCCTTGTGGAAACAAGCACTTTCACACTAATGCTACTGCCTCAAAAAGTAATCAAAAGAGCAGGACCAGGCAGAGGGTTTCAGTCCCATCTGTGCTTTCAATGCAGTGCCTCAACGCACATTCAAGGACCCAGGTCCTTGAATGTACACATCCTGGAGAGACACCAAGGGACCCCTGCAGAGCTAAGTAATTGCATCCCTACTGCACTTCAGGAAGCACCCTGGGAGCCCTTTGTACACCAGTCCTCACTGACAGGGAGCTGTGACCAGCAAGCAGCTTCCTTGCCAGAACTTCATGTAAAAGGAAAAAAACACATATGCTCACTTCCCCAGCCTGTGCCTCATGTAGTGGCTGGTGTAAGTACAGAGAAAGATGATGTGGCAGCATGCAGAAATGTATGAAAAACAGAGATGGGGTGGGAAGGGCTTCATCAAGCAGATGGTTTGCCCTGCCACCCCTTTGAGGCCTTGCCACCCTGCTACACACTTCAGTGAACTCCTAAGGGAGAGGCAGTTGGCCTTGTCTCACTGGCAAAGCTGCTTTTCCTGTGTAGTAAAACTGATGCTTGGATGCCATGTGTCATTCTATAGGGTAACAACATACTGGTTGCTGGTAGCAAGTCACAACAGCTGTCTTACAGGAGTTCCAAAGATGATCTGTGAAAAACCTGTATTTCAGTTACAACCCAGCCATCCTTTTGAAGAGCATGAGCTGGAAATCTTTTATCCTGAAAGCAAGCAGAGGAGCTGGGCTTTCCTCAACTAAATTCTTCCCTTCAGAGATGTTTACTATAGGTAGACAAACCTGAGTGAGTTCACAGCTAGCTAGGTTTTACACATGCATCCATCTCAGTCTCATTCAGTATTGAATTGAATAATTTATGAAGGAAATTATAAATCTCAGACTAACAAAAATCATGAAGTTATTTTAAGAAATAATATTTAATTTAAAATAATTAAGGTGTAAATAGAATTATGTTGTGGTTTAACCCAGCTGGGAGCTAAGCACCACACAGCTGTTCGCTCACCCTCCCCCCTCCCTCTCTTGGATGGGGCAGGGAATTAGAAAGAAATGAAAGTCTGTGGGTTGAGATAGAGACAGTTTATTAGGACAGAAAATGAAGGAAAATAATAATAATAATAATAATGACAATAGTACTACTACTAATAATGTGTACAAAATAAGTGACGCATAATACAATTGCTCACCACCCACTGACAAATGCCCAGCCTATCCCCAAGCAGCCGGCCCACCCCATCCCAGCTAGCCAGCCCATATAATTGTTCAGCATGACCCCATATGGTACAGAATACCCCTTTGGCCAGTTTGGGTCAGCTGTCCTGGGTCTGTCCCCTCCCAGCTCCTGCTGCACCCCTAGCCTGCCCGCTGGCAGGGTAGTGTGAGAAGCTGAAAATTCCTTGGCTTAGTGCAAGCATTGCTCTGCAACAATTAAAACATCAGCGTGATATCAACATTATTCTCATCCTAAATCCCAAACACAGCATCATACCAGCTACTAGAAGGAAAATTAACTCTATACTAGCCAAAACCAGGACAAATTACTAATCATTTTTCATGGGGGTGACAAATCTGAAACTGCTCAGGAAATATTATAATTTTGTACCTCAAAATTTGGTCTCAGTTGCCTTTTCTAAACAAATGTCATCCCATACATGCTTTCACTCTCCAAGATATCTAAGCATGTATTAAATCATTTGTGAGCAAAGATACACCTTGTTTTTTAGATTGGAATCCTTTGTATGCAAATAGTTTGAGAATATAGAAAGATAAATTGATTTATATTAAATGCTGAAAGTTCTAAACTGCAGCCCATAACCTGCAATGTATCTATATAATGAAAATCAGTCTCCAATACTTCTAAAATTCACAGAGAACTATGCGGGGAGAGTGTGGAGTTACAAAACATGCAAGAATCTCTCCATAGAGCCAGTGAACCCCACAGGCTGGTAGGCTAAGGAACAGAGAGAATTTTTGCAACAGAAGTACAAGAGAAGCAGTCTTGCATCTTAGGTAGATGAATAATGTATTAAACAGCTGGAGCTCCTCTACAGTGTGAGGATCTAGGTGAAAGATTGATAAAAGGGAGGGTGGATTATGGACAACAAGCAGTGGACCTTTACTTTTGTAAGACAGGCTAATATCTACAAGTAAATTACAAGGCAAGTAACTTTAAGATTACTGAAAGATGCCACAGAGACAGGCTAAATGTCATTTCAGAACATGATACATGCTAAATACCCCTTCTAGTTTTCAAAAACTAGAACTGATAATTAAAACTACTCGCAAATAGTTCGTAAAAAAACTCCAATCATGCAAGCACTGTCAAGCATGGTGCTTTTTCTTATACTTTCTTTGTAATTCTGCAGAAAAAAAAAAAAAAAGTGAAAGCTCCATGATGAAGTAGACAGGACAGCTAAATACGCAGTACTGGGTATGTTTCTCATTTTAACAGAATCCCTTCTTAGGTATTTGAATACAAACTATGGCTTCTTTTTGTCACCTTAGAAAGAGAAGGGGAGAGGAGGGGAGGGAGAGAGAATGAGGGAGAAGAAAAGGCAAATGTATTCTGAGACATTCAGAGAGTGAAGGCGATTGTATAGACCCTGTCCAAGTAGGCAGAGCAGTATGCCTATAATTCTGGCAAGGACGAAATACATTGAATTTAGCAAATGTGGTTTTGACAGGAAACCCCAGGAAAACCTGTTACATCACCCGAGTATATGAAAGCTAGTACAACAAGAATGGCACTCAAAGCTGTGGAAAATAACACCTTTATGACAAGGCAAGTGGAGGAGTCAAAGAAAATGTTTCCCTGGGCCAGCAAGTTCCTGCACAGCCTTGAAGAGAGACGGAGTTGCTTCATAGTTCTGGAGACCTACGGCCATGATGGGCTGTTACCCTATGCTGCTCAGAAAAATTTTTATTCAAGCCTATTCTAATCTATTACTCCTGCCTTCAGCCCATGGAACTACCATGACCTATGCAATAATTTCTGCACTAGCTTTTTATATATGACGGATCTTTTCTTTTTACCTGTCACAGACACTGAAGTTACTCACCTTTCTTCTCTTTAAACTTCACTTTTTGTACTGTCCTCATTCCATCATAGCCTTGAGATCTCTGCCTCATATTCTTCCATTCTCCTAACTCACCGTTGCTCACAACAGCCATGTGTTTTAAGAATGTATGCTTGAAAAGCACCTTCTCACCCAGAAAGCTCATTCATTGCTAGTGCAGAAGTCACTTACATATTATTTACCATATTATCAGGTTCTATTTTAAGGTACATATGATGCTTTCCCAGCTACAGCTGGTAGGAGGAAATGGGGCTGGATCTGACAGTGGCGAGGCTGCCACATCTCCATGCCTCCAGGCCCAAACAGTTGTGGAGCTGAGCACGTTCCCAGCAGGCAAATACATGCAGAGCATGTGTACAGAACATGAATATATACATATACACAGCTGGCCACATAAATCACAGACATCCAGAGTGTTCACACCAACACAGACTGCACCAATGTCTCATCTGGCTCCCTGCTCTTGCAGTATGGAAGTCCGCTGGCAGAAATATATAAATATATGCACACACACATATATCTATCTCCACATTTCCAGTGTAGATGCCTCCAGCAGCTGGGCTCAATGTGGCATCTGGGCATCTGAGCCCCCAAGGCAGCAGCCTTGCTCCAGTGGCTGCACAGATCATTGTGTACACACACACATTATGTGCACACCCATGTAACACATGCACGCAGCTGACCAGTACTCCCCTTGTCCCTACAACAACCGGCTCCTTCTGCAGTCTTGCCCATTGAGATCCACACACCCCTTGCTCCCAGGCCATTTCCCCTGTTCACTGGCTTATCGAGCTTGCTCTTTCCTAACCACCATATGCTCATTTGCACACCCGCACACACTTCAGTTGCTGCCCCCTGGACACAGAAGCCTCCAAGCCATGGTCTGGCTCCAGCTGCTGGTACTTAGCCCTCCATGCACACATGTGCACACAGCGTAGAGCCCTCACCAGGAGAGAGTTAGGATCCAGAACAATTTATGACAGTAAGCTATGGGCTGAGTGTATCATTTTCAACCATTATCATGATTCTTAAGAACCCAGGATTAATCACAGAATCACTGAATGGTTTAGTTTGGAAGGGACCTCAAAGCCCACCCAGTTCCAAACCCTCTGACATGGGCAGGGACACCTCCTACCAGACCAGGTTGCTCAAAGCCCAATCTCATCCCACTATTTTGGGAGAGCTTGGTCAGACTAAGGCCCTGTATGCCCAGTATGCTATTTCTGGCAGTGGTCAGGAAGAGATGTTGATAGCAGGAATGTAAGAACTGAGCACATACAGATGATAATTTCACTGAATCATCTTTCCAGTAATCTTCAGTTTATGAACTCTTTCTAGGACAAAGGTTTTATCTCCATCTTTCCATTTAACAGGCACTGAAGGTGTCTCATATCATGAGTTAATTGGATTAGATTTGGAACTAATTCATGGTTTTGGCCTCTACACCATCCATCCCCTGCCTATGAATTCCAGAATTTAAGTATGCCCTGTATAAGAAATTATTTCTTTTTGCTTGTTTTAAACTTTGGTCAGATCATTTTACTCAATGTCTTCTACCTCTTTTTAAATATAAATATGAATAAACTTTTGTTTGCTTTCTCAATGCCATTCATAATCTTACATGCTTCTATCATGTATGCCCTCAGGTGTTTCTTTCAGAAGCTGAGGAATCAGTCTATTTAATCAGTTCTTATGCAGAAACTGTGACACGCATTTCATAACCCTTGGTTTTCCCCAACTTTTTCCAGTCTTGCTTTACCTCTTGAAAGATGCAAGGACCAGAAAGGCATGAATTCTCTAAAAGTAGCTTTACAGTGGACTTATGTAATGCAAAATTGTTTTCTGCAATGCTGATCACTTGTATTCTCCTGTCTACAATCTCCTTTTTGTTCCATGTTTGAACAATGTTCAGTGTCATTAAGCCCTGCTAGATGACTGTAACATTGGTGATGTGATACAAATAAATAATATAAATATAAATATAAATAATAAGAATACACTATTATTACTAATAATAATCCAGGTTCAGAGACTCCAGCCAAATATTCCCTGAAAGAAGAAGAAAGAAACAGACAAAAAACATTCTAATGGTTATATACATTTCTGGCTTCAGCTTCCAGTCATTGGATTTGTTCTTCTGATAAAAACTCTTCTGCAGTAGGATACAGAGACGATGCACTTCTGTACTTCTAATTTCAAAGTTCCTTATCTAGATAATCAAGGATAGCACTGCCTCTCTTAACAATTGTGTCGGTCTGAGATGTTCTATAATTTTCATACTGATCCCAAATTCTCTTCTGGCTTCCCACAGATATGCTACAACCTGCAAATAGGATTTACATGTTTCTATTCCAGCTGATCTGTATTTATCATTATGTACTGCTGTGGTCATTGTATTATCTATAATCTCCACCCACAATGACGATGAACATCTATACAAATGAATGATAAAGACATGGGAGGTAACAGATTCTTGTAGCATCTGATAAAAAATACAGCTGATGAGGTATCAGAATGTAATAGACATTTGAGACATTTATTCATTGAGGACATATGCATTTTAGTTTATTTTATAATTTTAAGATCATTATAATTTTAAGATCTTTATTTAATAGGCATATTTAGTTTATAAATTCTAGTTTTCTGAAAGGATCATCACTGATCGTCCAGCAGGGCTAGGTCCTTTGTGGTCCATTGTGGCCAGCAGGGCTAGGGAAGTGATTGTCCCCCTGTACTCAGCTCTGGTGAGGCCGCACCTCGAGTACTGTGTTCAGTTTTGGGCCCCTTGCTACAAGAAGGACATCAAGGTGCTCGAGCGAGTCCAGAGAAGGGCAACGAAGCTGGTGAGGGGTCTGGAGAACAAGTCTTACAAGGAGCAGCTGAGGGAGCTGGGATTGTTCAGTCTGGAAAAGAGGAGGCTCAGGAGCGACCTTATCGCACTCTACAGGTACCTTAAAAAAGGCTGTAGCAAGGTGGGGGTTGGTCTATTCTCCCATGTGCCTGGTGACAGGACAAGAGGGAATGGGCTAAAGTTGCGCCAGGGGAGGTTTAGGTTGGATATTAGGAAGAACTTCTTTACTGAAAGGGTTGTTAGGCATTGGAATAGGCTGCCCAGGGAAGTGGTTGAGTCACCATCCCTGGAAGTCTTTAAAAGACGTTTAGAAGTTGAGCTTAGTGATATGGTTTAGTGGAGGACTTGTTAGTGTTAGGTCAGAGGTTGGACTAGGTGATCTTGGAGGTCTCTTCCAACCTAGATGATTCTGTGATTCTGTCGTTCTGTGATTTTAGCTTGAGATCTCCCACGTATTCTTAGACTAAAATACCTTCTGAAAATTTATATTTTCCTTTACACGTTCATTTCCTAATGGATGAAAGAAAAAGGGAACAGACAAAAAGCAGCTACTTGGATGCAGAAACGACTGTCAGTCCTTTCCTCTTCAGCCTTATAGGTCTACCTACATGGGTCTACATGGTCCTATGTTCGCCTGTGAATGCCCATGTGTGCACAAGCATGCCTGTACCTGACAATGCGTGCCTATGACCTTGTGTGCATGTCCAGGAGTGCCTTGAGCACGTGTGTGGTGCCTGCTGCGAGCAGTGGCATATGTGCCAGTGGGCGTGTGCAGCATGGTCCTGGCCTGTGGGAGGAGAGCTCTGGCCCAGCATGGCTGCTCTGCTGAAGCCTACCTGAGCAGTGAGGGCCGGACAGCTCTGCCCGACTGGACTGCTGTGCAGGTAACCTCAGCGCCAGCTCTGCTGTGCTGGGCTCTGCTGTGCTGTGCTGTGCTAGGCTCTCCTCTTGCCCCAGGCGCAGCATCACTGCCCACGGAGGCCCCTCACAAGCCTAGGCTGGATGCTGCCCTGGGCATGTCCCACAGTGCATGGCCCAGCCAGGCCCAGTGTTGCTCGATGGGCATGTCCCCCAGGGTAGGGTCCCCACAGTGGGGGGAAGCTCTCTCCTGGCCCTCCTCACAGTGTTTCTGGAGGATGAACAGCCCAGGCACTGTTTCATTTAATGCAATGTACCCATTTTCTATGAACCCTGCCATGTTAGATGCATGCCCTTGTTCTGTGGCCCCCACCATAGGGAAAACCACAGAGGATATACCATTACACCAGCACTGCAGCCTTACAGACGCAACTTGCAGTGGGGGATGTTGCCCAGTTTAGAGACCTGCAAATCTCTTTAGAGAGAACAACTGCCACAGCCTTTTCAGCACTTCCCTGTTTGCAATGTGGGACATGCAGTTAACGTGCAGATTTTATAGTGTCTGTCTTGTGGACCAGAGGACAAGTGCAGCAGGCAGCTGGGGGTTATATTCCCTCATTCTGAGTATCCAGTCACAGGACTTGTGAATGGGGTAGCATTGCTTTCTAAAGCTGTCCGCAAAATAGTACAGGAAATATAAACCTATGAGAAAAAAGTTATGGTGAGACTGCAGATTGAGTGACTCTGAGGTCACATCCAGCATACAAGGGGGTTGTGTTATAGCATGTGGTCTAAACACACAGCACTGCCTTTGTAAGCAGTAGGCATACATTAATATTGTAGGGATTTTATTCTTGATATTTAATTTAACACATGAATAGTGCTTTTTGCCACCTATATTCGGTAAAAAAATCCTAAAAAAATCCTAAGCTATATGTTATTGATAGTCATAGTGAAAAATACATACACTAATGCATATTGAATACATATTGAGTACTACTTATACTTATGAGCTTTGGTTTATCATTTGAGCTTAGAGTATTCTGTACTCCCAACTGTCATATATGACAAATTCCATTCAATAGTAATAAGGAAGTATGAGTTCCATTAGAAATATGTGAGATGCCATCTGAAATGTTTTATATAATGTGAATGAAATATGAACAGAAATGAAATAAATATGCACAGAAATGTTCAAAATGGAGTGGCTGCAGAAAAGAGTTACTAGGATAAGCAGGGGAAATACAGAAACTATTTTATGAGCTATAACTAGAAAGTTGAGCAGGGATATGGTTTTTGTCTATAAATATGTAAATTGTGCAAAAAGTGAGACAGGAGAAAAGAAAGAGAAAGATAATGCTGGCACAAGAACAACAGGGTAAAATGACCAGACACCACACATTTAGGACGGAAATTACTGGAAAGCTTCTTGTCACTCAAGCACTCAGGCTTAGGAAAAGTCTGTCTGTCAATAGTAACAGTGGGACAGGAAGCCTTACACTACTACGAGCTTGACCTTGGTTCCAGGGAAAGTTATGCAGCAGATCATCTTGGGTGAGATCACACGGCACTTGCGTGGCATCCAGGGGATCAGGCCGAGCCAGCACAGGTTCACAAAAGGCAGGTCGTGCTAGTCCAACCTCATCTCCTTCTATGACCGTGTGACCAGAATGGTAGATGAGGGAAGGGCTCTTGATGTAGTCTACTTAGACTTCAGCAAAGCCTTTGACACAGTCTCCCACAGTATTCTCCTGGGGAAACTGGCTGATTGTGGCCTGGACAGGTATACTCTTCTCTGGGTAAAGAACTGGCTGGAGGGCCATGTCCAGTGGGTTGTGGTTAATGAAGTTAAGTCCAGCCGGCATCCCATTACAAGTGGTGTCCCCCAGGGGTCAGTACTGGGGCCTATCTTGTTTAATATCTTCGTTGACAGCCTAGATGAGGGGATAGAGTGTACCCTCAGTAAGTTTGCAGATGACACCAAGCTGGGAGATGGTGTCGATCTGCCTAAGGGTAGAGTGGCCCTTCAGAGGGATCTGGATAGACTGGACTGCTGGGCTGAGGCGAATGGGATGAGGTTCAGCAAGGCCAAGTGCTGCGTCCTGCACTTTGGTCACAATAACCCCATGCAACGCTATAGGCTTGGGGCAGAGTGGCTGGAAGACTGTGAAGAGGAAAAGGATCCGGGAATGTTGATCAATGCTTGGCTGAACATGAGCCGGCAGTGTGCCCAGGTGGCCAAGAAGGCCAATGGCACCCTGGCCTGTATTAGAAATAGAGTAGCCAGCAGGAGCAGGGAGGTGATCGTCCCCCTGTACTCAGCTCTGGTGAGGCTGCACCTCGAGTACTGTGTTCAGTTCCAGGCCCCGCACTACAACAAAGACATCAAGGCCAAGTAGTGTGTCTGGTGAAGGGTCTGGAACACAAGTCCTGTGAGGAGTGGCTGAGGGAACTGGTGTTGTTTAGTCTGGAGAAGAGGAGGCTCAGGGAAGGCCTCATCGCACTCTACAACTTCCTGAAGGGAGGTTGTGATGAGGAGGGGGTCAGTTTCTTCTCTCAGGTAACTAATGATAGAACTTGAGGAAATGGCCACAAGTTGTGCCAGGGGAGATTAAGATTAGATATCAGGAAAAACTTTTTCTCTCAAAGAGTGGTCAGGCACTGGAACAGCCTGCCCAGGGAGGTGCTGGAGTCACCGTCCCTGGTGGTATTCAGGAAGTGCCTGGACGAGGTGCTACGAGATATGATTTAATAGCTTAATGGGTAGTATTGGTGATAGGAGGACAGTTGGACTAGATGATCTTGTAGGTCCTTTCCAACCTTGTGTTTCTATGATTCTATGATACTTTGAGTTTTGATGAGTTAATAATGGAACTGCATGACATACTAACTGTGGTAATAAGGAACGATTCACTGAGGAATCCTATATTGCTAATACAGTGTGAGGTTAGTGTCTTATATCCTATCATGAAACTGCTTCTAGAATAACCTGAAGTTGTATCACTGGAGATATATTGCAACTGGCCATTAATGCAGAGTGCAACCTTCAAAAGACTGTCAAGTGCTTTGGAGGTAGGAAGGAGTATAGAAACACAGCCCCCTGCTATATGATTCTGTCCTGGAGCTGACAGAAACCCTGGTATGTTTACTTTGTTTCTTGCACTGATTTTTATGTGGTAGCAGAAAGGGTTTTGAAGAAGGAGAAATTGGAGCAGGAGACTGGCTGCTCTCCACAGCGTAGTCCCCTGCAAACTGCAGACTTCCTTTGTAAATCTAGCATGAGTTTTTCTGTGTGAAGCAGCATTAACTCATGCTAGGCCATCTGCATTATTGTGTGGCTGTTGGGCAGCTGACAGCGGAAGGGAGGCCATAGCACTTGGGAACCGGTCTGCAACACAGGCCCGGGAGCAAACTGCTCCTGCAGATGCCAGCCTGGGAAGCTGTGAGGGCGTCTTCTGGCTCTCCTCTACCAGCTGCTGCCTCTGCACAGGGGAGGCTTGAGAGAAGCTGCCATCTGCAGTTTTCCAGCCCTACTTCCCAAACCCTTCCTGCAGCAGATTTGGTCTAATTCATCATCCCACTGCTCGCAGTCCACCAGAATTTGGTGTTGATGCAGAAAGAGAAGACTAAGTTTTTAGGACTGTCATTCATAATAGCAGTGTCACATGTGGTTGCTCAGGTGCAGGCCCTGTCCAGTCATGGCTGGGAAGATCCTGCATGGACTACAGCAGAACCCATGCCACAGTGTTAGATTTCTGGGTCTCGCCCAGACCAAGGAATTACTTTTCCTGGCCAGCTGGAAGTACAAAAAGAACAGTGTTACCTTAAATCCTACCCTCTTTATCGTGTCAGTCCTCTGATCTGGGTTACAATGCAGCAGCTGCTTCCACTGAGGGCACACAAACCAGCATTTGCTCCTGGTGCCATGTAACTAAGTTGCTGCTTTAAAAAACAGGAAGAGATCACTCCTCTGTTGAAGCTGCTGTGGTTATTGCCACTCATCCTTTCATACACCAGATTAACGACTAGGAAAGACATCTAGAATGTGGGAGGTATGCATTCAAGGATGAAGAGTTCACGGAAGATAACCCACCTCTCAGGAAAGTGCCCTAACCATTTGGTTAGAGGGTATTTGAAGGTGTGATGTAAGGGAAATGACTGTTCCCTCATGTTCAATCCTGCTTCATTGTGTTGAAAAGGATTCAAGATGCCTTGTGGCAGCGAGTAGGAGAAAGGAAGAAATAAAAATGAGCCTGCCTGTAAGGCATTACCATGGAGCATAATTTCAGTCTGCTCTGATATGTGCATGTATCTCACAGTGATTTCATATACACTTACTAAAACACCCTCAGTGATGTTTGCCTGTCTACAGTTATGTTCTGAGGCTTATGAATTATTCAGGTTTAATCCATTTAATGTGTATGTTGACTTCATATCATTCTAGTTTCTTAATCAATTTGCCAGGCAAGATAAAGCATCTGCCTTATGAAGTTTTATTAATCGTACATATAATCTCATCAAAAAGATATTACAATACCTAAAAAATTTTAATTCTGAGAGTGCAAGCACATCACTCAAGCAGAAGTCCCTTATGATAACACAGTGTTCCTCAGAGCATTCTTGATGGGTTTTATGAGTCGGCTGGTTGTTCTATAGCAGCAATTGGGCATATGCATTATACATCAGCTTGTCCTTATCTGTCAAGACAGTGGTTGATAAGCATCCACAATCATTTGCTGCATTATTTGTAGCGATTCAGAATTAGACAATGGCTTTTTTTCTAAACTCCTATAACATCATAATTCCTTTCTGTTTAAGAAAAAAATAAATCTGCAAGGGTGATAATGACTGATTTTAATGTTATGATAAAGTACCTATTCTTACTAAGAGTTGGTGATTTTATCTCAATAAAAACACAACCCCAAAGCCTTGTATTGGCTATTAACATTGATGTACAGGAGAACATGCAATGTCTGTTGTTATATAGGATCCTGAATAATTTCAGTAGCTTGATTATATGCTAACTTTGTTAGTTTGATTTTATTCTTCTGTTCATCCTGACTTTTTTAAATAAATGTCTTCCCATCTGGGCTTGGTAGATAAAAAGGTACACCAGAGGCTGTCCACACTACTTAGACACTTCAATGTTTGTGTCTTCTATAAATTCTGTATGGTAAATCTTTATGTATCTTCTGATCTCTACTTAATTAGAACTCAAGTGGAAAATTTTTGACTGAATAATCCTCATTTATATATATTATCTGCAATTTCTCCATTTACTGTCTCTTAATCTATTTATTGAGGAGTTACATTGCTTTTTATAGTGATATGGTGACTAAAAGCAAGTGTGTTTAAATTAAATGCCTCTTAGAGATCAGATTATACTCTGTTGAAACCCCTATGCCTGTGTATAATCCCACTAAAATCCACTGATCAATGAGATCTATTTTCCATACTTACGCTAATATTTTTAGGTTTGCTATTGACTATGCATCATATCACTGTTTCTATTAATTTGCCTGTTACATACATTATGACAAATGGGCTATTGCTATTTGAATCATGTTGCATGCTCTTTGTTTAAACAAGAACGTTATGGTTACTGTGGAGCTTGCACAGCTCTGAGATGAGCTAAAGGTTCAGAATGGTTCAAAGAGCTCCAGGGCACAAAGATCCTCTTCCTAAAGTGTAAAACATGCAGACCTAGCAGCTGAACTTAATATCCACTCTAGTCACAAATGGAAATCAGAATAATTAGTCATCAGTGCTTTCTTCTAAATGCAGATCAAAATATTTATTGAACACCATTTCTGCTTGGTTAAAGAAAAAAATATCCATATAAATTAATAGCAGGTTTATACCACTTCTGGGCTGTCTTTTGCTCTTGATGTGTTTAAAGAGTAGCTTTTATGCTTTAATAGTTTAAAGAATAAGTTTTTATTGTCCTTAAGCCTGTTAACTGATACTGTTTGTTGGTGCCTTTTGTTCACCATTTTAAAAGCTTTTCCTCACCAATAGTTTGTATTCCTTATTATTGCATATTGAGGTTTTCTTAGTTTATTTGTGTACTTCTCTGTAAATAGGCCACTGTCAAAGTAGGTCTGTGGGGCTTAGCTACCCAATAAGGTATTCTTAAGTTAAACTCATTATTCACATTTATTGGTTTTGTGTTTTGTGTTTTTCTTTCTTTCTTTTTTTTTTTTTCTTTTCACTCCCACTTAAATTGAGGTTGAATCCAAGTTTGCTGACTTATTTATTAGAAAGAAAATGGAAACTGTCCTCAGTATTTGTCTTCCTGCATTGAGCAAAATGTACATTACCGTTAGCAACTAGCTTTGACAGCTAATAAGTTCTGTTTTATTGAGCAGTAAGCTAATGTTATATGAGATGCTAGAAGAGTTTTCACTCATGCACACTGAATTATGGTGTAATCCCTTAGGCTAGGCTCTCTGTCAGTTCACTTGCTACTTTAATGAAGATGTGATTTTACCATAGCAACCAATTAGACTATTATACAGAATTCTTTGGTTAGACAACCTTTTCTTTATCAGCTGAAGGAATTTCATTTCTTCATAACTGTGGTCTGTCAATTAATCTCTGCTTAGCAATATTCATATGATTTATGTGCAGCTCTCTGCACAATATTTAACATACAGAGTAAACTGCCCACCTCTCTTACAGCCTACATCAGTTACCCTTAGTCTAAGAACATAGCTGATGAGGGATCCGTTTTACCAGGGCACCTTAAAACAGGCATAGTTCTGTGAAGTGTCAAGAGTGAAGACTTCATTCAAATTCAGAAAAAGTGTATTTTTCAGTATCAAAGTTCAGTTTTCCATCTCAAACCAAGACAAACCAGAGCCAACTTTTCTAGACTTCTGACTGTAGGATAGATTTTGTTTCTTTGTTTGAGAAAGCATTAGGTGCTTGCAGAGATGAGTAGTACAAAGCCTCATCACACAAAAAAAAGATACAGACAATTCTTTTTTTCCAGATTCAGTGAAGTAATTTAGTAAACTTTACTGTATATTGTACAGCTTCAAAAGAGACACTGATTAAAGTGTTATCTGTTTTTCACTTTCCAATAAAATTGTATCAGGTTACTAGTCAAAACAAAGCAAGATACACACACATGTACATGATATTTATAAAATATTTTCACCAGTTCTGAACTGTTAGCCTCAGTTTTGAAATTCAGTCTGTGATCACTCTGTTTTGACATCATTGACAGACATCCTAGAAATACATTTTTTTGTTGTTGGTGGTGGGTTTTTGTGTTCATTTTTGTTTTCGTGATGATACTTAAATTAGATGGAAACGCATTTCTTGTTCTTTTCAAGGCCAAGTGAAGAGCAGATTCTGGGCAGCATCTCTGTTCACAATGGAGGAAGGAAAAGAATTTTTAGTAGGAAAATGCTGGCTTTAGTGCTTAAGATGTATGTACTGAAGGGAAGGTGCCGGGGGGATGACACACAGAAGTCACATTCAAGGTCTGTGGAAAAGCATAGGTGAATACTTTGCCTCCAAACCTTTGAGCCAAACTATGAGGTGTTCACACTGGACTCAGGGCCGAATGGTTTCTCTGCCTCATACTCTGTAAGGCATGGGAAAGACACAAGACCTCTTTTACAGCATGATCCTTCTCTTTCTTGCTTCTGCTTATCATTTCTCAAAAATAGTCAAATTTTCTTAAATATTGTGGGGAAGTCTCTCAAAACAGCACCAGCCTTAACAGCACCTTATGCATGCAAAAGTGCAGTTGTGCTTCCAGATGAAAGGGTGGATATTTGAAAGAAAGCATACAAAAAGAGGTCCATGTGCTTTGTTCTTGTACCAGGTGATCTGTGGTTTCTCAGGGCACTGGAACAAGCACCACCTCTCTTCCCACACACACGGGATCCAAGAAATCAGGAGCCTTCTGCTTTGCTTTGCTTCCTTGTGCAAGCTGTTGTCTGCAATGCTGACAGCTCCATCAAGCTGTTCTGACGAATCTCTGCATCGTTTGGCACAGCTCTGTGACGCACATTAAGCACATCCACCTCCATACATAGTATTCCCAGTGTCTCTAGCCAGTTCTGGGAATCAAAGCTGGTGCTTGGCTGGAAAATACTTTCTGTTGGCGTTTCTGACATTCCAGATTTTTACAGTTTGCTGTACTCCATGTGCTTGAACAGTATGAGATACTGCAGGCAACCTTAGTGCTATATTTATTGAGGCTTTTGTTAATGCAGAGAGCTAACTTTGTGTGTTAGAAACTCCAAAGAAAGGTTGGCTCTGCATGGTTCACAATGTAAAACTGATGTATATGCATTATTTTATTTCTGCATCGTGATGGCCTTTTTTGGATATGACAGCTACTTGTCTCATCAAGGAGTGGGGGCTGTGCTCTAATCAGGATACTGGGTATGATCGCTTGGCCACTGCAGAAGCAGGAGTACTAGTTCAGAGTCTTTTTATCCACCAGCTGTTGGAAATCACTGCTGTGCTGGAGATCGTTGCCACACACCTGAGTCATACTGGAGGATTGTATCACATAGCTCATCCATGGGCTAGGCGTGGCTGTGCTAGCAACATTAGTTGCTCCAGTTATAGCTGCACAAGTATATTTGCTATGCATCTTTTTTGGTTGATCCATTTTGTTTTCCGACCTTATGCATTTTCCCTTATATTTGCATGGGTTTATCCTAAAGTATGGACAAATACTTTGGTGAAAGCTATTGAGGTCTAATTCACTACTGTTTGCTATGTCTCACATTGCTTTCAAGTGAATTGGAAAAGGAGAGCCTCACTCATTGATATTTGTTAATTTTTCCAGCTTAGATGCAGAAGGGTAACTGGACGTCTACTACCTATGTTCAGAAGCCATGAATTCCAGAAAATTACTCTCAGAAACACGGAGAACATTTCCTGATACTAAAGCACACTGCCAGCAACCAGCACGGATTCTCATTGTGGATGTCACATCAGCTTCCTGGGCCAACACTTGTTCTGTACTCTCTGAAGCTCTGGAAAACACACTCTGTTTGGCATGCAGATTGACAGGTCCCTGCCGTGTTCCCCTCCTTAGCCTCTATGTGGTGCAGAACCAGCAGGAATGTTTGCTTCCCTTTGTGGTAAGTGTGAAATTATGTCTCTTGGGATGTAGCAAACATGAATACAATATGTTGTTGCAGCTCAGTAAAGAAAGTTATGATTTACTACAAATTTATATTTAAAAAAATAATCATTCTCAAAGAGCAAAGCCTGTTAGACTTCATGGAAGAAGTGAGTTTTATGAGAGAATGGTGTTTAAAAGGAGAAGGTTCATGTTTTTGATCTGTGAAGTTGCTCATGTGCATAAATTAGGTTTTGTGCTGTTCCTTTCTGTACCATCTGTTGCACTCTCCCACATGCTACTTCCTGCACTGCCTGTGCTGCTTCAAACTTACCAATCACATCTCCACAACTGCAATAATTTGGATGGTGAAATTGCCTGTATACCAGTTGATTATACAAATATTACCACTCTGGGAGGTGTTCCAGATCTTTAAGGGGAAAGGATCAGAATTCAAAGTATTTTTGCCAAATTTGAGAAATATCCTGAAATATCCTGATCTAAGTCAGTAAGAACAAGTACTTCATTCACATAGGGCTATGCAACAGAATAAACACAGACGGAGAATTAGTAGCAGCTCTACAATAGAAGTTTGGGTTTGGAAAGCATCATAAACTTCATGGGAATCTATGAAGTCATCCTACTGCGGTCATACTGAGCACTCTCATTTATGTAAGGTAGTATGAACACCCAGTATGAACCCTTCCACTTTATTCAGCCATGGTAAAAACATTCTGAAATATTTTGTCAAGTTTTCACATCTCAAGAGAGGCAGAGGCCAACTGGAAAAAATCAAAGGCCAACACTAACGATGAATTTAGAAAATGGGATCTGCAAGGAGACTGTATTAAATGGCATTGTTCATTTTGCAGAATGGGTTATAGAGAACATGACAGGATAACTAAGATGTCACCAGAAGAACATTTACTGGGGAGATTGTGAAATCACTTTGATTAGGGTCTTTAAGAACAGGCACTTCTTAGGATGAATTTAGATATAATCCATTCTGGCATGGAAATATGGGATGGACTAGGCATTCTGTATCACAACTTGTTCCAGGCCTGTTTTCTGTGGTTTTGCATTTTGTCCAAGTTAATTTCTAAGTGTTTAGGGCCAAACACCTGCTTTTTTATTTATTAGGAAAGTCCTGACACTGTTCCAACCTGTGCTGGCTGAAAACAAACTCAGATCTCATTCAATAATCATGGATCACTAGAGTATGATCACACAATCCCCCTGCTTGCCCTCATATGAATCATATGAATCTTCTGCCGCTTATGATAGATTCTCTTTTTATGTAAAAAACAACTCCTCATTCTGATAATCATAGTTTTTTTTTGTTGGTTTTGTTTTGTTTTTTAAGACAGAGAAACCCTGCCTATTATATATTATATTTCACTAAAATAGCCATACTCCGTTAAAGCATTTTCTCCAGAAAGACATGAAGTTTTGATCTGAAGATATTACAAGATAGACAATAATCTACTTCTGTTGATAATTTCTTTCACTGGTTAATCATTGTCATTGCAAAACTTGCACCCAGTTTCTAATTTGCATTTATTGGCTTTAGCTTCCAGGGATTTGTTCATATATTTCCTCTTTTGGCTAGATTGAAAAACCTGCATATATCTTATTCTTTCTTCCTCTAGAGATAATCAGGTTCCCCTGTAATCTTCTAGCTGGTAAATGAAAGAGAACAAAATATGAGTCTAACTGCAAGGCATTTTCATAGTCACTTAATAACTTCCAAGCCCTTCTCTGTATTCACTCTTCTGTCTTTTTCAAAGTTGATTCAAAATATGGTCACTGAGATTGGATGCTACATTCCAATACCAGTCTCAGCAATGCTGTAAAGAGAGCTAAAAAGTATCCCCTCCTTCTGTTTTCTTGACTGGTAATCACATCAACTCTTTTGCCATAATGTTGTGTTTTTCTGGGACTTGTCCAAGCCAGCAAAGTGTGCACCCAAGCGCATGGAGTTCTTACCCAAAGACTTGAGCCAGTACCGCACGCCATGTTGATAGGCACAGCCCTCCAGTTTTGCCTGGGTGTTCTGCCTACTAAGCCATCTCTATTTAAACATCTGCTGATGTACTGAGGGCTGTTTTTCAGAACTGTTCTTTCCCTTTTAGGGACAGTAAAGTATAGCAGGATGGCTATCTTTGATGGACCTAATTTTGTTATAAATGATTTCTGGTCCTCTGCAGCTTCTTAGTACTGGACCAGTTTTATATCTCTGTCTGCTAAACATCTATTCCATTTCACCCTTCTCCAGAAATACTAGTGCTCCTTCACTTTTTCTGTACTTCTGAATGTACCCATTTGTGTCAATAATGCATGTTTATCACTTGAATTTTTTGATCTAGCTAGAGAATAACTTGATAGTTCTCAGTGAGAAACCAAGATAGATATATATTGGAGGTTGCTTATTAGACAAATCATATGAAGTCAGGAACCCCCCAGAGCTGAAAACAGAGGCTGGGAGAGTACATGAGGAAGTGTCATATATGGTTGCCCTTTTTTCATTCTTCCCCAGGCACATGTTTAGAGTCTGCGTTCCTATTGATCTCCCCTAATGGCCTAACTCTAAGATCTCCAAAAAGCTTCCCTGGAAAGGGAGAGGTGATGCCAAAAAAAGGGAAACTAGGAATAAAGTAAATAACCATGGAGGACAACAGGTGGTGACACGAGGGGAAGTGAACATTGAAGGGTCAGAAACTTTAACGTGTAAGTGGGTAAGGACTGAGAGCACCTCCAACTGATGGGCAATTTTCACAGAATCATCTAGGTTGGAAGAGACCTCAAAGATCACCTAGTCCAACCTCTGACCTAACACTAACAAGTCCTCCACTAAACCATATCTTCCTACTGTTTTTCCCTGGGGATGGGCAGCAGGGATTTCTCAAGTACATTCCAGAGTTGAAACTACAGCTTGCATAGACCAGCCTAAGTTAATATTTAAAGCAGCTGTATGCATGCAAGAGAAAGTGTAACTCTGCTGGTGCCAGTTCCAAGACACCCAGGTAGTTGACTGGGCTTTTAGCTGCCCTGTAGCACATGCTGAGCCCTGTTCTGCCACTCAGGAGCAATACTTGACCTGAGACAGACGGTTTACATCTCTGTGAGCTGCAACTGCCTCTCTGGATTGAGGGCAGGCATCTGAACTGTAGGGAGTTTTGCTATAGCACTCTGAAGAGCATCATGGCTCTGTGCATGTACAAAAGGTTCCCAGCTTCACAGGAGAACTGAGATAATGGGCCAGACATTTCTCACGCTGTAGAGTACAGCCAGTATAAAGTGTGGTGACTTTCCTTAAAACTGCTCATCACCATTCTGATGAGGTTTGGGCTGTCCCATCTTTCTGCCTCACCTTGTTTGCAGAGCCATCTGAGCTGCCCGTAACAAGCCTCAGCCTACCTGGTTCATAACTCAATCACCATAAAAGGCTATGCTGTAAACCATGGCTGCTCAGGAGCTGTTTAATGAATCAGTGCCAAGTTTCTAAAGCAAATGAAGCATACGTTCAGCTGTTGCCTATTCTGTGAGGAAAGTGACTTCTGGCAGTAGTGTCTTATATTGCTTCAAACAGATTTGCCATAGTTCATTGGTAGTTTTCCCTGTGGCCACAATTTGCCAGGTTGCTTGCTGGTTATTTGTCAACTTTGAGTTCTTGTTGAAGGCCAGGTGAGCTGACATCTGTGTAAATGCTAGCTATGTTCCACACACCTTTGGATCCTGGGTGCACTCTTGCTTTGTCACATCTATGCTAAAGCAAGGACATGGCTTGGTAATACCTACTAGGTAGCTTTAACTAATATGGCTTGGGGAAACAGAGTGTAAGGGGCCTACCGGGATCGTGGCCAGCCTGGTTCATTTTCAGACTGCTTTCTATAGATTTAGGTGATCATTATAAAATGATACCAGCTTCAAGGAAGTGGTGAGCAACATATGTAATATATGGGTTTGGTAGCCCTGGACTATAGGTAATCTAAATCACAATAGCAGATGGTGAGAATATGGCCCGATATCCTCCAGTACATGAGACTGACACAAAGAAGCATAGTGGAACTCATCAGGCTAATAAACTGTGCATTTGTAATGTTCATCTTGCTATAATGAGTCAGACCAGCTGTCCTTGGGGCAGCCATTATATAGTGGTAGTTGTTCCATGAAAGAATAAAATGTTTTCAAATGACAACTATAGAATAAGTTTTCTTTTCTAATACTTGCTCTGGTATCTCATTTTTGAAGCAGGACGGTCCACAGACCTTCCATCAGCATTTGTTCTGAGAATGATTACTGTGGTGCATGTTCTAAAAGAGCATTATAAGAGCATAAGAAGTGCCTTTATGGGTCAGACCAGCAGCCCACCAGCTCAATCTCAAAAGGAGAGGCTGTTTTGGGGGAGTACGCCAGCCCAAGCACTTTCTGCTGTTCTTTCTCCTTGTGCTCCCCCAGTTCCACAGCTGCTGTATTAAGAATGATGAAGGATATGTTTGAAGCTATTCTCCTTGCTGTCAGGTTATGGACCCATTACCCATGAGTCTGTGGACCCCCTTTTTGACCTGACAATGCAGTCTGACTCCAAGCCCTCCAGCGTGCAGGTCCCAGAGGTCCACAGCCCAATGAGTGATGGAGTATGGGTATAACAATGGTGATATGGCCAGGGGTCAATTCATATCAGTGTTCATGGCTTTATGACTAGTAAAAAGCTCCTGGGCCCTGTCTTATCTCACTGCTGTGAATTCAAAGGCCTCATTCCAAATTATGGAAAAATATTTCATATTATGTTTGACATTCTCTGCGTTTCAATTTCATTGAATATTGTTTTTCAGCAACTGAAGGAAAGCTTTGCACGAGTTCAAGCCTGCATTTCAGAGCTCCGTTCACTACCAAGAGAAGGCTGTTACCCACAGGGGGGAGATGGAGTGGTACAGGCTGTGCAAGACGGATTGCAGCAGTTCAAGCAATACAGCAGACACACAGTAACAGGAGGCTCAACAAATAGTTCTGTTGAGGTAAGAAAACATTGGGAAGATGGTACGAGCCATCTATCAGACTTGTGACTTTGCCACTTGTTGATGCATTAAGATGATAGTCTGTGTGGTATCTAAAGACCATGGGAGGGAAAGAGTAATTAAGACAATAAGCCCACCAAAATACCCATGTTGCAATCTCTGAATGCTCATGGATAAGAAACAAACTTGGGTTTGAGATACTTATGGAGAACGACTTACTTTACAATATAGAAAAATGAATTTATTTTCCAAGCATTTAAGACTGGCTCAAGCAGAGAGAGCTCTGTCCTCTTTGCACCCTCACTTCTGGTAGTTATATACATTGATAAGACAAGCTGATGATGACTTCTTGGTACAGGGACTAAGGGAGCCTACTAGGAAAGGCACCCTCCAAGATTTGTTGCTTGTAAACTGAGAGGGTCTAGTGGGTAAAGTGGTGATTGGCAGTCAAATTGGTCATAGTGCCCATGAAGTAGTTGAGTTTAAAATTTTTGGTGATAGGAGGAAGGCTACCACCAAAACTTCAACCCTGGATATGGGGAGAGCAGACTTCAGGCTGCTCAGGGAACTAGTTAGTAAAATCCCCCAGGCATCTGCTTTTGAAGACTTTTGGGTACACCAGTGGTGGTCACTTTTTAAATATCACCTCTTAAGAGCACAGGAACAGGCAATTCCAAAATGTCGGAAGTCAAGCAGGAGGGGTAGAAGGCCAGCTTGGCTGAGCAGGGATCTTCTTCTAAATCTTAGGCATAAAAAGAAAGTGCATAGTTGCTGGAAGCAAGGTCAGGTGACATGGGAGGACTGCAGGGATGCCGTTCACCTCTGTAAGGAGAAAATCCAAAACTTGTGCATGATTTGCTGCTCCAGCTGGATGTGTATAAGTCTGCAGGGTCTGATGGGATTCACCAGAGTGCAGCCGCACCAGGCTGCCTGTTGTGCTACACCAACCCCCTGCTGCCCTGTGGCCTGCTGCGTGTGGGAGAGGACAGGGGTATGGATAGAGAGAGACTGGTGATGCTGTATGTTTGCACGTGAACTCCTAGCAGAAAGGTGAGGTGCTTAAGGAGATGTTATGGTTATGTTAGAAGTATAGTTTCTTTAGTGTGAGACCATGATGGCCAGCATTTGTAGCACAAGAGCACCACTAGCAACTTGCTTGTGCAAATCAGATGCAGTCTTCAGGCACTGTGCCTTTTCCTAACAGTAAAACCATAAAGAGGCAAGAATATTTCTAGCTGGCTAGTAGGCATAGGAGGCAGACTTTGTTACAAACCATAGTCATACAAAACCCAAACATTTGATAAAAACTATTGAAAATGCTTACTCTTTGGAGTAATCCTCACTTCAGAGGGACAAAAACAGCAGCATCAGTGGGGCCAAGTCTCAGCAGCAGCTATGGAACAGGGAACACAGCGAGCATGCATTAAGATGAATAGTACTTTTCAAGTCTCCAGCAGACCATTCTTTGGTCACAGTATCAGAATATCCGAGTTGGAAGGGACCCACAGGAATCATCGAGTCCAACTCCTGGGTCCCCAAAGGACCACCCCTCCCCCCCCCCCCCAAAAGTAATAAATCAGACCATGTGTCTGAGAGCGTTGTCCAAACTCTTCTTGAACTCCAGCAGGCTTGGTGCCATGACCAGTTCCCCGGGGAACCTGTTCCAGTACCCGACCACCCTCTTGGTGAAAAGCCTTTTCCCAATGTCCAGTCTGGTCAGATTGGGAAGTATAATGGTATTCAGAGATTATATTGAGGATCTGTAGTAATAGGAAGATAAGTTACAGTAGCTATCTCAGCTTTTGTATGTAGTAATATATTTCTCCTGGTCTCCAACTGGCATGTGCTAATGTGAATCAGGTTGTGAAAAGGGTAAATGGGAGGTGATAAGCTACAGATGAGACACATCCATGCTTTTGACTAAATAATGGTGCATCAGTATAGCAAATGCTCTGTCTATATCTCCACAGGTGATAATAGTTTCTTGTAGAAAGTCCAGCACCCCCCACTTCAAGAACAGTCCTTGTTAACCTTTTTCAGTAATTCCTAAAAGGAGATCGTAATCCTTACTTCACTCTTAATACCTCACAGCCAAACACCAGAGATACATTTAGATGGAGAAGTTATACTTTACTGTGGAAACACCTTTAGGATAGACTATATTCACACACACACACACACATATATATATACATATACGTATATATTAATAATTCACATCCAGCCTTCAAGTGAGACAGCCAGATTTAATCTTGAACTATAACTGATGCAGGAGTGGGAAGTGGTGCTTTCCTTCAGAAGAACTCAGGCAGAAGCACTCCTTTACATATCTTGACTCACTGCCCTTAAGTGCAAAGTATGTTCTACAAAGCAGCTGTTGGTTGTTCCATATTCTTCCAACAGCAGCACAAAAACTGTTGATGTTCCTACAGCAAACCTCTGAATACACTATACTGGCTTACAAAAAATCTAAGGCTCAAAAATCAGCGCTTTTAAGTCTGCTTTTGAATAGATTATATATTTCTCTCCTTTCTCTGTGCTATTCAGAGAGCAGCTCAGCATCATTGCTGCAACAGAGGATTAGGGTCAGAGGCAGCTCTTGCAGTCTGTAATTTGTGTTTCAGATCATAATTATGACAAGCCAATCAGGAAAAGAAATGGTAAAGCATCTGGAAAAGAAGTTAAAGGATGTAGACCTTGTGAGTCTGCGAAGAATACAAGTCACTGAGATTTTGAAGAAAGGCTTTTTGGAGCCTGAGGATGTGGAACAGTGTATGCTAGCAGAAGAGCCCAGCAGCAACGGTGAGTATAAGACAAACAAGGGACTTGGAAAAATCATGGCTTTGGACAGCAGGACAACCACTACTTCTTGCTTTTGTCCAATATCTACAATTCTTTCTATCATTTAGTTTCACTCACTTAAGTGGGAACTACTGAAACTGAAAACAGCAAGATGCTTGTACTACAACACTTCCCTGGCAGCATTATCACATTTGGGCAGACTTAGCACATGACTTCACACACTATTTCATCTCTTGGTATTACCAAAAATTGATTTCATGTGCAATACAGCTTTATTGAGGAATTAAAGAGAATAAATGACTCCCCAGAGTTTGTGGGGATAACACACACACAGGCAGTCATAGTGATAAACACTAACCTTTGGTTTTGCCCCTAGACTACATATTCCTCTGCACTAGGAAGAGTTACTCTTCCAGACCAAGTTGTGCGCTTACTCTCCCACTCTACTCTGTGCTGGTGCAGCCTCACCTCAAGTACTGTGTTTTGGGCAGTTTTGGGCACCACAGTACAAAAAAGGATGTGAAACTATTGGAGGGTGTCCAGAGAAGGGCTACAAAGATGCTGAAAGGCCTAGAGGGGAAGATGTATGAGGAGCGGCTGAGGTCACTTGGCCTGCTCAGCCTGGAAAAGAGGAGTCTGAGGGGAGACCTCATCACGGCCTACAGCTTCCTCACGAGGGAGAGCAGAGGGGCAGGCGCCAATCTATTTTCTCTGGTGACCAGTGATAGGACCCGAGGGAATGGTGTCAGGCTGTGACAGGGGAGGTTCAGACTGGATATAAGGAAAAGGTTCTTCACCGAGAGGGTGGTCGCGCACTGGAACAGGCTCCCCAGGGAACTGGTCATGGCACCAAGCCTGTCGGAGTTTAAGAAGCCTTTGGACTGTGCTCTTAGTCATGTGGTCTGAATTTTGGGGTAGATCTGTGTGGAGCCAGGAGTTGCACTCAATGATCCTTGCGGGTCTCTTCCAGCTTGGGATATTCTATGATTCTATGATTCTGGGATTCTATGATTAGCTGTTTTTGTTGCTATTATTCTTGCTTGGCTGCTGCTGCTTTTTTTCTGTGCTTAGGCCGTCTTTTCCTGATCTCTTAAGGTTATACATCCTCAGTAACCAGTAAAAGTGCCTATCAGTAAGTTCCTTAAAGCCCTACAGTCTCCATTTTTCAATTTTTTTCTAATTTTTTTCAATGTTTTTCTCCATTTTAAAAACCTTTGCTGTTATCTCACACTCAAACTCCCCACTAACAAGACACACCTGATACCAAGCCTCAGTTCATGTGACAGGTTCTCACAACAAGTTTATAACAAGCTCGATAAACCTGAGTCACGATTCCTTACAAAGTTAGGATAAGGCCTGTTACTAGCAATGCTAGTATTTTTTTTTACAGAGTGACGGACAATATTGGATGTTGTCACCTCACCTGTCTCTAGCTCCTCTTCCTTTTTTTCCTGGTTGCAGTAGCAAATTTCTGGTCACTTGTCAGAGTAGGGGTTGAGACTGTTTTAGGTAGATCACAGATTCCTTTTGGTCCTGAGTAAGTACACCCCAGACCCTGAATGCTATTTTTCCTGGCCTTATCTCTGAAAAAACTCCTGCACCAATCCGTGTGCTTTCAGCAGTGAGAATTTAAGCTATAGTAATGAGAAATTCAAAAACAGGAATTCCTACTAGCTTCTGTTTTGAGCCTTTTTGTTCCATAGCAAATGATTCTGAACAGTCTCTACATAAATCAGCCAGGTGGTGAACAGAAGTCCTATACCACAACAGTTTAGTGGCAGAAGCCTATACTAAAACGTACTGTACTAAAGTACAATACTAAAGAAGCCTGTACTAAAACTAAACTGCTCTAACGGCAGCTTTCATTTCTGTATTTCATTTTACCTGACTTTCAAATCTGCTCAGTTATTTCAGCTCTTTCTGAAGGCTGATAAAGTGACTGCTAAATAGCAGGAGCTTGCACTGGTTTCCTCTCATCTGCAGCACAACACATACTGGTTGCATTTTGCCACAGGTGACAGTTGCTCCCCCTGCCACCTCGCCTCCTAGTAAGCTGCTGGCCGGGCTTAATCCGACTCTGAACTCTATAATCAAGCACTGAGAAGTATAGCAACCCTTTTACTACCTGCTGAAAGCTTCCTGCCCAGAAGGGACTGTCTCCCTCAGTAAGGCATAACTGGTTATTCTGGACTCTGCCTAATTTAAAACAGAGGCCTCAGGGAGAGTGCTCCTCCCTGCTGCCCTGAGGAGAAGGCTGCTTTTTTTCCTGAGCAGCACCGCTGTCACTGAATCATAAGGAAGAGGATCAAGGTTCTGTCACACTGACATGATTTTAGAATTAATTCAGGACATCAGAGCACCAAGAGCACCTAAACTGCAAATTACAAAATGATTTTGGAAAGAGCTGTTGCCTACAGCTCTGAGGCTGAGGTGTTCTTTACAAACACTGATCTAGTCCATATGGGAAGAGGGCAGCATTTTAGGTAGCTGCAAATGCTGACTTCTCGGATGAGGAGGGTTATTATCAGGACTTTGCATTGTTCTGGTGCTGCACAGAACCCTGCAGGGAGGCTTTGGAAAGCTAGACACTACAAAACAGAAGATGCTGTGTGCCTCTTAGTCACAAAACTGCTTTAGAACATGCAAAACCCCACTCTATTGTCTAAAGTAAAGTTGTGTAGCCCTTTTGCCCAATAAATGGAGTGAAAAAAATAAATGGAGATACAGTACATTGAATTTCAGACTATGAAATTCTAATTTTCTGAGTCTTCTACTTATAAGAAGATTCAGGTGATGTATTCACAAAGATGATTAAGGGATTGGAGCATCTGTCTTATGAGGAAAGACTAAGCAAGCTGGGCCTGTTTAGCCTAGGGAATCATAGAATCATAGAATATCCCGAGTTGGAAGGGACCCATAAGGATCATTGAATCCAACTCCTGGCACCACACAGGTCTACCCCAAAATTCAGACCATATAACTAAGAGCACAGTCCAAATGCTTCTTAAACTGACAGGCTTGGCGCCATGACTATATCCCTGGAGAGCCTGTTCCAGTGCCTGACAACCCTCTCAGTGAAGAACCTCTTCCTGATATCCATCTTGAACCTCCCCTGTCACAGCTTGACACCATTCCCTCGGGTCCTATCACTGGTCACTAAAGAGAATAGATTGCTGCTTGCCCCTCTGCTCCCCCTTGTGAGGAAGCTGTAGGCCGTGATGAGATCTCCCCTCAGCCTCTTTTTCCAGGCTGAGCAGACCAAGTGATCTCAGTTGCTCCTCATACATCTTCCCCTCTAGGCCTTTCACCATCTTTGTAGCCCTCTCATCTTTTTTCTTTAAAGAAATCCTGTTAGTCTGCAGACCATTTATGTAGTAACAAACCTACCCTGATATAAAATTATTGGAATTAAATACTTAGCTCTTCTCACTTTTCCTGCCCCAACCCTCTCAGGAGTTTTGGAAGTGAAATTCAAGGGCAGAAGACAAATTCTAATTAGTGAACATGAGAAAGAAACAGGGTTTGGGGCATGTTTGTGCCATTGTTCCCTGTTGCTATGAAACAGTTGTCTTTGGTGAATGCCAGGTGCACAGAAGCAGCCTCATTTAGCTGGGCTTGTCAAATATCTGGTCTAGGCTGGATTTTTTTAATGTATGCAATAAATAAATACATATAGTGTTGAATATGCTGCTGACTATTGTCATCAAGACAGACAATTACACTGGCGAAAGTGCAGACAGAAACTGGAAGTTTAGTCATTAAGGACATAACAGCTGTGACACCTGGCTGGACACTAGTGTATTATCTTGGACTTGTATACCATGGTTTCAAGATGCTTTTATGAACAATCCAGTGGGAAACTAGTATTTCCATGCTAAAGTCCCATGGAATATATGGTATTACCCTGCTTTCTTCTTTTGGCTCTTCTGTAGGGCTGTAAACTCTTCAAGACACATATCATCCTGTTGCCTTGATTGTACTGTGTATACTACAGTGAGATTCTAATCCACTGCAAGGGTTCCTACTGGGCCATTAGTGAATGTGGTCTGTGTTATTTTACTCTCACAAATTGCTTCTTCCAAATCCTAGAAGATTTGGAGAGGCTAAATCTGCATTTTGAGAAAGCACCTGATTTTTGAGCTTTTACTCTCAGCTAGAAATTTTCCTCTCTCATTTGCCCTAACAGGGAAAAAAGTAAAGCAACATGCAGTTACAATTTCCTATAGCACTGAAAGAAGAAAGGCAGGATGAGGATACCCACTTTCATAGGCTCATTTCGAGGTTAACGCAGGTAGAAAAGACCTATATTTTGGGGCCTCGTGGTTAGCAAGTCTTAGAATAGCTTTGAAGATGAAGAACAGCCTGTCTTGGATGAGAAATGCTTGCTGTTTTTCCTTTCCTTACAAGAGCAACCTCTCTGGGAGTGTGAATTTCTAGACTGAGACCATGTGACAAGCAGTAAGGATTGGTTTTTCAAACTGCAAAGCCACTCCTCTGTGGAATAGACTAAACCTATGGTGTTTCTTTAATGGGGAAACATTAGGGCTTGGCAGACTGCAGAGTGGAGTAGAGACCACGATATAAGTCCGATAAAGAGACCAATACATAAAGCTTTTGTGGAGGGAATAGTGTGTATTCGTAATCAATAGGATGCAGTAGACTGGCCTCTAATGGATTTCACAGTAATTATCACTATGTCTGTCTTGTCCCTACCCATTATGAACACTTAGAGCATCTGGGTATTGCTAAACCATTTGCAAATGACGGTTAATATTTATGTCATATCGATGCTGGCCCTATCTGTCTTTTGGAAAAAGAAAAAAAACACACATTGGAGTTGAAGCACTGATACATTTTTAATGAACATAATCCATCTTCTACAAGCCCAAGGGAACCTTTTTCTATATGTTCTGCAGACTGACAACCAATAAATGGCTTTGCATACCTGGTGTTCAGGGATTCCTAGAGCCATCACACAGTAGGCATCAGCATCCCAACCCAATCTTCCTTTGGACACCAGTGAATCCAATGAATTTCTTTTTACAATTGTCATGTATTGTGCTAACTTAAGATGTGTAAGTGGCTACATATCTATTAGAGAAAATTTAAAAATAGGAAAATATTTACTGAGGAAAGAACTAAAACATTTACCAGCCCCAAAACACAGCTAATTCCCCTTGTCACTTATGTATACAGCATTTGTCAAAGTAAATTACATGCATTTCCTGGTGCTTTGTCTTTTGAACTACTAATGCCATCTGCAGTGCATATCCCAGAGAGACGCTTACATCTAAAAATCTAGGGAGTTCATCACAGCTGAAATACAGCTGGCAAGGTCTCCAGGTGCATGGTGCATATTAGTGCATGCTGCATATTAGTGCATTCTGCGGGGGAACAAGAACAAGGATCCTAGCATCAGGACAAGAGCCTGACAACAGTAATAGTTCTGTTCATGAGGAGCTGTCTCCAGAGAAAAACAGGGAATTCCCTTTCACCAGAGTATTCTCCACCATTGCTCCAAGAGGGAGGAACTCGAATTCCCATAAGCATCAGAGAAGACTGGGATAAGGCATGATAATAGTCTTAAGCTATATTTGAAAAGAACTGCAATAAATAAATAAAAAAAATAATGAATTCAATGTGCCTGAAACCAAGGACAGTCAGACCAGACTTTAAGAAGGAAAGGCTTTCAGTAGCAAGGACAGTGTAAGGCACCTCCATGGTAGGTAGGAGTTGAGTCTACCTTGATGAAGAAGTACAGCCTACCTGAGCTCAATGCCTCCTCAAGGCTGCAAGGAGAAACAATTGGTAGGCCATCCTACTCTGATGGCCAAACTACAAGTAGCAAGTTGCAGACCATTTGAAGAATTACAGTCTCTTTTAGATTATTTGCCATGTAGAGGGAGATTAATGAATTTCTCTCTCCCTTTCTTTTTTTTTTTCTTTAATTTATTTTAATGTAGGAGAGGATGCGTAGTGTCATGTTTGCAACCTATAAATACTAAGGCATAAAGAAAAGATTTCTCATTGCAGATGAGTATAGCACTGCATTTTAGTCTCCAGCTGAACTGGTAAACACATTTGGGAAACCAAACAAACAAACAAAAAGGCTATTTCTGCTATGCATTCATTGTCAGTTGTATGGTGACCCAATTAATGCAAACACTCTGTTCCTCCTGTGTTTATAAACACCTGTATTACACATCTTATGCATTTTGCAAATTGTTCATCAAATTCTATTTTTTCCCACTTTCACCTATTTTATTCTTATCATTTTTAAAATTTATTTACTCTGCTAGACTGTATGCCAGCTTCTCATTTGGGTTATTACTTAGGGTGTTAAGGGTTTTATTTATTTATTTATTTATTTATGAAGTTCCTGACTCTGCTGTCCAGCCTACATTTGCCCATTTCTAAATGTCGTGGACAGATCATATATATTATTTGCTCTGCACCTTCATCATGGTGGCTTAAATACTTGCTAGGTATTTTTAAATTCTTTTAATTTATTTTGAACAAATCTCATAATTTTATGCATTTCTCTTCTTTGAAATGAAATGTAACCATGGTGGATAGCTTTGACTGTTGTTTTATCTACATGGATGTTCTGCTGTATGATTGTTGTTACCAAGCAGTACTTCAATAGTAATGTATTGAACCATGTCTTCTGTGTTGTGCAGGTCCAGGTCAAGTTTTGCTTCTGTTCTTGTCACGTCTGTGACTAGCTGCTTCTTTAAGTATGCATTGAGGGTGTTTAGCAATTTTGTCGTGGGTCCATATTGCAAAGTAACATTCATCTTCTGTATGAGGAGTAGTACTTTTCCATCACTACTACAAAGTGCTCCATTACAATAGCATTTCTATGTTGCAGTTTCTCTGATTTCTCATAACATCATGCATCCAGTGTCCCTTGCTTGTTGAAAAGGAGAAAATGGTTTAAACTTTAGAGAAAAGTCCCTAAGGTCAGTGCTAAGATAACCACTTACACCAGCAGATCACCAGCAGAGAATGTGTCACATCTACTCCTCTGAAGATGGTAGTAGCTACTGCATTTGCCTCAGTGATGAAGACAGTTGTTGATTTGACCTGTGGAGCAGCTCAGCTTATAGCAAAGTTCTTCTAAGAGGGCAGGTGTCACAGTTCTGTGTTGTGATTTGCATGGTAATGGCTTCTGAAGCACCTCCTATGTGAAAGCATTTGAGGAACTAAGGGGGTATAGTGTAGTGGAAAATGCAGAAGAATGTTCTTTTCTATGGCTGAAAATATTTTCACCATTTTTCCCTGCAGACATTGCAATCCTTGGAATGGACATTGATCTGCAAACCATAGAGGACAATGTCATCAGCTTGGAGATGCTGTTTAAAACATGGCTTCATGACTGTGGCTCAGAGAGAGAACACCTCCATCTCCTCCTTCCATCAGGAGGCTCCAGCTATGACACCGCACCCAAGACCACCCTAAGTATTTAATTTTCTCTCCCTCTCTACAGGGGACTCCTGACTCCCACAGCCTTAACGATTACCCAGGCCTGTCCTGGGCATGTTCCCCTACATATTGAGATTCAAGTAAGGCCTCTGGGTGACACTGAAAGCTGTCTGAAGTTTCTGTTGTCTGAGTCTGAGGGGCCGTCTCCTTAGAATGTGTCTAGGTTGTTGTGTACTGTGGCAGCTGATGCTATAGTCCTTTTCCATTCTGCAGCTAAGATGTGCTTTGAAGAGCATGTGACTTTATAGCCACTGGATCAAAGTAAAGGGGCCTTACATACTGAGAACCAGAGACCTTCTGGCTGTTACATAGCTCTAAAATTGTGTTTCTTGTGCTTGATGCTAAAGGTCACTTAAGTAAAGGCTGTCTTACAAAGTGACTTGGCATGTATTTTTATCTATTGACTTAGAACTGAAACACGTAACATAGCTAGACCTGCCAACACTGGAATCCTTATAAGGAATATGTTGTTGTGGTTTTTTTTCTTTATTTAGTTTTGTTTTGTTTTTCCTTTAAGAGCCTAACACCAAATTCCTAACCCACACTTGGGTAAGCACTGATAACACCAAGAGCTACAGGAGACAGAGGTGCTTCCCCTAAGTGGCTGTTAGCTGTATTGTTATAATTATGCTGCCATGGAAATCTGCACATGCAGTACCAGCACCCCCCTTTCCATGCTGCTCCAATATGGCTGTAATGTGCTATTTCACATTGCCTCGGCAGTCGAAGCACACTTGTTTTCTGCTAGTGGTCCACAGGCTAGCTCTAGACTGGAAGCAGAGCTCATAGAGCGGTCCATGCTGGTGGCTGGTGGAGACAGGTGTCACAGCAAACAGATCAGAAAGCTTGGTGTGACGTTTTACTTACATAGTAGCTACCATAACAGCCTCCAGATCAGTGCAAACAATTATGTTTTTATTCTTAAGGGTTGATTTTTCTTCATCATAACATTGAATTTCATATTCAATGTATTTTATTACTGTAGCTAGCAAGACAAACCAGGTTTCTCAGCAGTCAGGTTTTTTCACCTTCCCACACTCAAGAAGTCTTTAGAAAGCCAGGGAATGTGTATCTTGCTATATAACTTACTATACCAGAGCTGCTATCCTCAGTCTAGCAGATTTCTCCACAAACACGGCTAGAGAAGCTGGCAGGAAATAGTATGGCCCTGAACGCTGTGTGGCATTGGGAAAGATGCTTCTGCTCCCTCTTCAGCTGGCCACACATCTCCAAAAGTGGAACTTGCCTGGGTGGTTTACCAACCAGTCATTGTTTCATTAATGTGCCAAGCATGTGGTAGCTCCTCTTGGGAGAAAACTTGTTGCCTTCTTTTGCCACAGGCTTTAACATTGTTCTTCCAGAGAGGGAGACATATGGCTTAAGTTTTAGGTAGTCCTGTGTGGAGCCAAGTGTTGGGACTCAGAGATCCTTGTTGTGACCTTACAACTCAGGATATTCCATGATTATATGATTCCCTTAACAGTTGCTGTTGCTAGAAAACATTAAGTGTATGTAGGTGCTTTGAGCATGTCATGTGCTACACGTTGCCATTTCCAGCACTCTAAACCATTTTCCTTCTCCTAGTATGCCTGAAGTGTGATTTGCAGGAAAGACTGCTTGATCCAGCTCTACTTTTTGGGACTGTTGATGGCACCATGAAAACGGCTGATTCAAATTCATCCTGCCAGATGACAGCCTGGCCAGCTACAGTGCTGTATAAACTCCAGGTTGTAAAGTAAGTGTTGTTATGTTCTTTGTGCTTGGTAACTGGAAGGCTCGTATAGTAGTAACCTTCATTCTTTCTGTGCAATTTCAACTAGGAATCAGTAATATCAACGTAAAGTACTGGGGACTCAAAGAGCTTGTGAGCAACATTCTACAGTAAGACACCCACATCCCCTGTACCTCTTAACGTTATGGATTAGCACATCCCACACATGCTGACAGGTGTGCAAAGTCAAAAAATATTGTTACCATGACACTAGCACTTTTGAGTGTAAAAACATAGGTGTTATTTATGTAAGTTGTTTCCTTCCAGTGTGAAGTCCTGTAGGTTGTAGCCATTGCCCCATATATAATATTGCTGTTGTCTCACTACCTAAATGCAAAAAAAGCAATGAAAGCTTCACAGTGCTGCATGACTTCAGGTAAGAATTTATTTGCTTTCCCATCAGCAAGCTCTGCTGGTAGGCATAGACAATAACAAGAAGAGTGATACTCTCTAGTACCTTTTTAATAAAAACAAAGCTCAGAAAAAGGTTGTGTAATTTCTGAACTTCTTTTTGTACAATTTTTCTTAAAACGATTCTCAGCCTGTCAGTAGTTGAAGAGCACTCGATAATTGTGCATAAATGGCCCACATCCAAAGCACTTCAGCTACTTAATATCTATCAGCTCTGTCACGAAGCATAAGTGTGCTACGGACAATTTTAAGTATTGTAAACTACGTGGTAGTGTTTGAGGTGGGATCCTGGCTGTGTGCAGGAGCAGAGCACAACATCTCCATTTAAGTGAAGGATAACCACAATATAGTAAAATCGCTTAGGAAGGGATGTAACTGCCTAAGTAAGCTATTGCCCAAGAGGCCAGATTACTAATCTGTTTTGTATTCAAAATGCATGAGGGTTGGACATAGTCCATGGCATGCTCTTGACAACACAGATACAAGGGAATCTGGCAGCATGCTGCAGGATGCTGAATTCCATGCTGATGATTGAGAAAGCCTTGGACGGCAGCTCTTTCCACTGCAACTGGACTTTTTTCCAGGGTTTCATAGTGGCAGGCCACAGTATTACAGACATTTGTAGCAGTATTGCAGCTGATACTGCCATAGCCATTTGAGCTACTCATTCCCCTGCAGTCTCGTCTTGGCAGTTTCATGCTGGCTGTGCTTCATTAACATAAGCTGTACATTTACAGAGCTCTGAAGTCTGAAGGGGTCTGTGAGTCTGTACTGTATGGACTGCCTTTCATTATCAAGTCCACAAGATGCTGGCAGCTAGACTGGGATGAACTGGAGTTAAATCAGCATAGCTTCCATGCTCTATGTCATAGTCTTCTGGTGAGTGTAAAATTGCAGTCTCGTGGGGAGGGATTGACACAGAAAGGAATCATTAGTGCACATCTAGTAAGATCTATCTAGCCTTCACCAAAAAACATGTTTCAAAATTTGCAGCTTCATCTCATGGGCCAGGGTTGGGCTTGTAAGTCCTTCCAGCCAATGCAACCACTGGAAAGAAGATACAACACATCAAATCTTAGAGGTGCTCTAGCCTATCAGAAATCCAGTGTTTGGAGTTATAAAGTGCAAAGTCAGGAATGGAGTTAGGCAAGCATTTTTAACTGTGAAAATAGTTAACCAAGGCTTGGGATGTGGAAGACTTTCCATTACTAACAAGTCTTAAATCAAACTTGGATGTTTTCTTAAGAACTGTCATGCATTCAATTAAAAAAAAACCTCAGGTTGTCCTCAACCACAGTGCAGAATAGTGTTCTTATTCTGATACGTATGAATGACACTCTGCTCCTGAGCCCAGCAACCCGTACAGCAAAAATGCTGATGGAAGAGGCTATTGCACCTTTTTTTCATGTTGATTTTGGTGTTTGCTATTTAGAAAAGGAAGTGGATGCTTTTGGCCAAACTCGATCCAGAGAACACTTGTCCAAGCTGGAACATTGTGGTGCATTCCTACTACATCATTGTCCCTTCTGACTCTGCCACTCTGCTTGTCAAAGCAGTCGCTGTAAGAGAGCTCCTGATGCCATCAGTCTTCCCAGCCCTCCTTGCTGAGCATCCTGAGAGAGTGCAGGGCCCTATAGAGGTAAGTCATTGATGGCCCTACACAAAAATATGTGGAAAGGATCCCAGCTATACAAGCAGGAATCTGAGTAATGATGAACCTTCACGCACAGGGAACGCGAATGCTACTGAGGTATATTTACCTCCCTTGCTCCTGGGGAACATAGAGCTCTTCAAACTGCAGACAGGTGCTTTAGGCATAAGATACATCAACACAAAAGCTCTCTTGGTGTCTTCCAGTAGCTTCAGGCTTCTGCACTTCCTCTTGTGCATCCATACGTTCTTCTCCTGAGTTTTCTGTGTCTGCTTCAGGTGATGCCAGAAAGGGCAGGGCTCTCGCTACAGGTCTTAGAAGATGAACAGAGGAGGAAACAGCTGTGAAAACATCCAGTGGTGACTGGAATATGATGAACTTCTCCAAAATTTCTTCCCAGCAGCCAATATGTCCTACAGTTTTCCTCACAGACAGAAAAATGCCTGTCCTTTGGAACAATGCTGCTATGTGGGAAGGCAACTTCTATCAGCTTCTGAGGCTGGGAGGGCAGCAGAGAAAAGGCATTGGTTGTGAAGGAAAGGTGCAGCACCACGTGGTGGAGTTGGTAGGGCAAGTGGAGGTATATCTACTGAAGGGCAATCTACTGAAGAATTATTGAGGGTAACAGTGTGTGGACAGGGTGCTACAGCTTGTTGTCTGATTTCAGGCATGGGGGAAGATAGGACTGTATCCTGCAAGGGAATGCTTAAATCCACTGAGACCTGGTTGCAGATGCCTGCTGCTCTATACACAGCTAAGAGCAGTCCTTGTGGGCTGCAGCACAACCAAAGAGCCCGTCTTCCTTCAGCGTGCCAAAAAGTGTCATCCATCTCTCCAAAAAAAAATATTCCCCCCTCCCCCCCCAAAAAAATGATGATAATGATAATAAAAGCCTGCAGCCTTTACCTGGCACATCTCATTGCCACCAGGTTCTTTCTTCTATCTGAGCAGAGTGCCCTGAACAGCTTGGAAGTGGAAGTTACTTATAACCCCTTGCACCTGAAAAGCAACCTCTACAAACACCTGAAGAGTATGTTGTACAGACCACTGCACAGGCAGCAGGCCCAGCCCAGGGACCAGCGACCAGAGCGGCACCAATCCAAGCAGGTATGACTCTTGCCTTTGACTAGCCTAGGTAGACCCTGTCTTGTCCTCCTGGTCTGCTTCCTGCTGAGGGGAAATGGGTAACTCCCTGATACCCTGACGGTACAGGGAAAGCAGCATAGGGCAGCAACAACATTCACTTGCAGCTGGTAGAGCTGAGAGTTGGCTATAGCATACCCTTGTGCTATGGGGGAGACAGGTGCTGACCAGCTGGCACACGCAGGCACAGTAAGACAGCATGTTGAGAGCTGTTGGAGAAGCCAGCCCCTCCTTCCACAGCATGCATTCATATTTTCTCCCTGCATTGCAGCATCAGAGCAGAGCCAAAGCCACAGTAGCACCCCTTCTGATGGCTCCTTCTCCTGCCCAATTGTTCAGACCAGCAGTGGTGAGGAGAGATTCCTCTGAGTACTCCTTTCTCCCCAAAGAGGACGATGAGTTCCTGCAGTGAAGATACCCCCTGGCACTGCTTACACCTGCTCACGTGCAGTTACGGCTTGGCTTCTGCTTGGCTGCTAAGGCTTACTCACTGAGCCGGAAGCGGTCAGGCAAGACACTAAGCCTGGCCGTGGTCAGACAGGCACTTCCCATTGTTTGTTCCTCCTTGTTTTATGGTTTTGTTAGTCACTAAGTCAGTCTGCAGGAAGCTTGCTACTCTGGGGCTCCTTGTCCCCTTGCTATTCAGCCATCCCCTGCAACACCCTGTATTTCCCATTCTCATCAGCACACATCACCGACATGCCTCAAATTATGGTTTCTTAGAATAGGCTAGTGCAGCCCACAAACCACAGATTACTGTCAGCAAGCGCAGTAAAGCTGCAGACAATGTGGTGAGGAAGTCAGGCAGATAAATAAAAGTACAAAGCAATGTCAAACTGCCCTCATCCTGCAGGAGCAGCTTCACCAGGGTGTTTGAATAAGCATAAAATAGGGCTTGTGAATTTACTCCTAAAGCCCAGAATGCTGTCCTCCAGAGCAGCATTATCAGTGACAATGATGACTTGCCTGCTTCCACGGCGGTCTCACTGTCCAACTCCCCAGCTTGTAGATGGGTTTGTAGCAAGTGCCAAGCCAGCAGCAATGCCCTGGCTGGCTCCTGCACGAGAGCTCACTGCAGCTGGACCCCAAGCACTCTTCTCTCAGACAGCTGTTGCTTGGATGCCCTCCTTCCTGTGGCCTGTCCACACCTAAGGGGCCATTCTGCAAGCCAGCATGGCCAGTACATTCTGGACTCGTTAAATGGGGGATATAGCCTGGAGCTTTCTGGAGAGCTTCTGCCCACTGCTAGCACAAGTGTGAGCCCCAGTTTTTTCAGTGCAGCTGAAAAACAGCTGCTACTGCCAGAGCCGGGGCTGAGTACAGTGTGACTGAGCCAAGGTGGGGCAGTCTCACTTGGCTTCCTGGATACTGTACACCACCAGGCATTTGCATTCTACTTTGTTCTGACATGCTGTTTCAAAATAAAGTTCTCCCATATAACATTACCTTACTGCCTGTGGTCTATAATGCATATGGTGTGCAGCAATCCTAGCACTGACCTGTACTTCCTGAGAAACAGCTGCGGTTGACCAATAGCATGGTGCAGGCAGCACACTCCCCGAGGGACTGCAACAGCAGGAGAGCAGAGCGAGCTGTTTCCTCCAGGATCTCAGCTCAGTAACAGGGTCTGATTGCCACCTATTGTCTACCTGTTCATGAGGCATGCACTAAGGTGGCAAAGCACCCAGCAGAAGAAAAGGTAATGATAGCACCTGTTTGCCTCTGACACTGGTAGTCTCATCTTGATCTTGAATCTTAACAGTACACTACCGAGCTGCAGAGGCTCCGATGAGGGCAGCAGTACCCCTCCCAGTGTTGAGGGCAGGGGAAGGAATCACACAGATGTTAATAAGTCTGAGAAGTACCACCTGCTTCCTCTGCGCCCCTGTGGGAGCTGTGCCTTGAACAACTGCCTGACTACACATCTGTACAGTTGCATGCAAAGCCTGGGTCCACCTTGCCACTGGTTTCTCCTGCATGGACCTGTTCTTCCCATGCCCCAGGAGCACTCCATGCTTGGCAGGAGGTTGCATTGCAGGCAGCTGCTCAGGGCAAGATGTTAAGGGCAGGTACCTCAAGGACAAGGCAGACATCCCTGACAGCATGGGGATATGCATTTCCTGGGGTGTGCAGATAAGTAGCAAGTCCTTACCTTTCTCTTAACAAGCTCAGGGAGTGAGGAACTGGGGACTGTCCAGTAACAAATGGCAGTAAGGCACATGCAAATCGTCCCACCTGGGGCATGCAAACCAGACAACATAAAAGTGCCAAAATCAGGAAGATAAAATAATCCACTCCCCCTCCTTTACTGATCTATTGACCCAAATGGAAATTACTTCAGCAACCCTATCAGTGGGAAAAAGTAAACAAACAGACTAGTGGTTTATTGTGACTGGAAGGAGGCTGCAAAAGGGGAAAGTTGTGAAGAGGGAAAAGGGACTATAAAGGGAAGCAAGTCAAAAAATTGGGGCTGTTGGGGAATTCCTTTTGAATAGCCCTCCACCTGATCACCACAGTGATCAGCTCCAACAGCCAGAGGGACCTTGGGTGCTTCCCCAAATACCAACATAGGAACAAATAACCTGGCAGAACAGCTGTCTCACACCTGCACCATACTAGGGCCCCAAATGGGAAGAGGAAGTGGTTATAAAAGAATGCATTTTTCACAATGGGAAACAGAAAAAGGCAATACAAAGGGGAAGAGGATGGCTGGGCGCTGGCAGCTCCCAAGTCATTTTCTCCTGGTAAAAACTGCCACCTGGCCTACAGAGACCAAGACTACTACTTCATCCCAGCCGTGGCTGCTAGATGTGCTGTACTTGGGGGCATTTCTCAGCTAATCTGGGGTCTGGGGCTTTTCACAGAGAACAGGAAGGCACACAGGCTGTCCTCACATGAGGAAGTCAAATGACCATATCCAAATGACATTTCATGCTACACTGAGTCTGGCTCGTAGCACCTGGACAGGGCATAAGCAAACAAAACTGCTTGTCCAGAACCATTTCTGCAGTGCAAGAAAACAGTGAGCCACCAACACTGAGCTGTGTATCCCCAAGCATCTCAGCAAAGCCTTGACTCAGGACTGGCTGCCAGGATGCTGTTTCCCCAAGTGTGCAGACTGCATTCAGCCATGGCACACAATCACTGTGATGTGCCAGGGTTGTCTTCACTCTGCACCTGGTCATTTCACTGTTCAACACATGGAATTTAGTTGTAAGAAGACGGTGGAAGCAGGGCAAAAGGAAGGAAAGGACAGAAGAAATCCTAATCCAGACAAAATCTAGGAAAATCATCTCCTGCTCCTAAAGTTCATTGCAGACATGCTTTGGCTACAGGATGGCTGTGACAAGCCAAAGGCTCATTCTGTATTTGCCTTGTTTCTAATGCTTTCCCAAAGCATCTATGGCACCCTGAGCTGCTGCAGAAAGGAGATAAAGTGGAGCACAGAGCAGCAGTTTGAGAAAGATGACAAGTTTGGTCCACAAGACTGAGACAGAAAAAAATGGACTGCTCTCCAGATCAGCAAGAGTCCTCCGGGCTGCATGCACTGCTGACACGTGGCGGAGCCCATAAATAGAACAGGCCACATGTAGGAATGTTCCTCCTGCCTTGTGTGGTTACCTCTTAGTTTTAAACCAGCTGTTACGAGAGAGGACGTCATTGCTGAAGCGAGAAGAACAAGTATCTTTTCATCCCACCCAGGAGGAGTGCAGTGCTGTGGTGAGAACAATGGTCCTGGCACAGATACTGGAGCATTTTCCTTTTTCACTGCCACTCTCTTTAGTGAAAGCTGGGTCAGCTGCTTTGGAGCCAACACACCATCCTGAGACACAGTGGCAGCAGTGATGGAGATGCACAAATATCCACCACAGTATGGAAAGTAGAGCCCCAGAGCTCAGCTCCCGGAAGGCTGCTCATCATCATTTAGGTCTTGGAGGTTGACACTGGAGCCACAAGCAAGGATTACGGGCATGCACAGTACTCTTCCCTGGTGAGGCTGGGCAGACAGCTCTCAGGACATGAAGCACCTGCATAGGGCCACCCAGCAGGTAGGCGTGAGAAGACACATGCCTGTACTGGGCAGGAACAGCCTCACCTCAGCCTCCCAAAGCCACTTAGGCCTCCTCCCATCTCCTGCAACAAAATCCCAGCAGAGAAGAGGACTAGCACAGGATAACAGCAACAAATTGGTCCAGGCTACACACATGCTTTACTGTTACAGGACTGAGGAATCCCTCCCTGCAATTTGGGCACCAAACACCTGCTCAGAGCTCGCTGCCTTGTTTCCATCTCCCCAGTCTCGGGGCATGAACCTGGCCCTCCAGACTTCCCCGCTGGTTTATGGCTCCCTGGGTCTGAGCTGGGGCTGGAGAATTCATGCTTAGCTCTCTGCACGGGTATAACAGACTGCTAGCTTGTCAGATCGCTGCTCTGCTGCTGTCTCCATCAACAGGCTGGCAAACCTGCAGAAACCATCATTAGCCCCAGACTCAGAGACAGCCAACCCCAGGGTGCCTGGCACAGCCCTACACGGAAGGAACAGAAATTCTCTCATAAGCATTACCAACACGAAAAGGGAAACCTATTTTCCCTTGCACAAGTTTCTGTCCAAGGATAGCCACATAGCACTCACAGCCAAACCCCCCACCTCAGACTACAGCCAGATCACAGCATTTGCCATTAAAGTTAATGGAACCCAGACTGGGCCTTCTGAAGGTGGGTGCGGGGAGGAAGGGAATCAACAGAAGGATGAGGCTGGGGAAGGAGGGAACCTGTGACCAATCAACAGTCACTGAGCTCCAGCACAGACCTGGAGCCTGGTTCTGCCCAGCCTTAAGCTTGGAAGAGACCTGCACTTGCTCAAGTCATCCCAGCATTTCATGTCTGGACCAGCACTGGTGTCCGTGAGTCTGACACATGTGCCTTAATGCGCTGGCATCGGGGCATCCTAGCCACTGCTGGACCTGGCACCCACTTTCTTTGCAGTTTCCCCTTAGCTCAGTAGCTCTGGCACAGATAGGCTGGCATGAGTGTGAGCACTGCTCAGCAGGGGCACCAGGCACCACAATGATGCGGTGATGCACCAGCATTTCCCCAGTCACGTGCCTGACAGTCTAGACATGCCACATGCAAACACTTTGTTCCAAGACATACAGATTTTAATATCAAAATACTTTTGTATAAAAATACTTCTGGAGACTGATGGCAAGCAGTCCTCCAGGCATTGCAGTAGGCATCTCAGCCCTGTGGCCTACCCAGAGAAGCCAGAGCAGAACCAAAGCCTCTGGAGTCACAGCAGGAGGCACAGTGCGACAGAGCCAACCCTCCTGCCACATCAGGAGGCGTCAGCGGAGCTGGCTTGAGCCAGGAAGTGCACCTACAGCAGCTGCAGCAATCTGGCTCCCAGGTGCGGGAAGGGACCCAGGGAGATGCAGTCCCTGGGTGCTCGTGAGCAGGAGGGGCTCTGCCCAGTCCCACACAGTCCCCAAACCCAAGCCACCCACAGGACCCATGGAGAACGGCAGCCTGCACCGCTCACAAGTGGGTCCAGGCCCCGCAGTCTCCCCCAGACAGGTACAGAGCAGCGGCATGTTATATCTCTCCTAAGTCCTCATAGACAGGCGACAAGCTGCACTCATCCACAGACTGCTCTTTCTTCTGCCCGTGCTGGGGCTTCACCACCTGGCTGTACAGCACCTCCACTTTGTTGTTGTTGTTGTTGCTGCTGCTGTTGAGGCTGAGTTTGACGACTGCCTTCTCAGGAGCAGGGTTCCCTCGCCGCCTGCCAGGGTCCCCACTTCTTTCGACACCTTTGGGGATAAATGCTGCTGGGGGCTTGGGGGCAGGCACTGGCTTAGGGCCCTTGGCCTTGGCCTGGAAGGCAGGAACCGAGTAGTCATCAGTGCTGGGGTTATAGGGATACTCGTAGCCACCCTTGCCATCGTGGCCCTGGGTACGCCAGGCCTCGCCTGTGGGCCGTGCTTCATCATAGATGCAGGCAGCAGAGGGTACTGCACGGGGAGCGCGGCCCTCGGGCTCGTCATAGATGTGCTCCTTCCGCCCAGGTGCCTGGCTGCGAGCCTCGGCCCGGACCTGCTCATAGGCACCCGTGTACAGCGGTGCTGGCACCCGGAGCTTTGCCTCATCTGGGGCCCCACTCGCGGCCTTGCTGTCGACGGGGTCCGAGTACAACGGGTCCAGCCAGGGCCGGAAGCCCTTCACCGAGTCCAGGGGCTCTGAGTACAGGCTGGAGGGGTCCTCAGCCAGTAGCGCAGCTCGTGGTGCCTTGGGCAGAGGGGAGCGCGGGGGCGTGCTGGGGATGGTGGGCTTGGCCTGCAGCACAGGGGGCTCTGGCAGAGTCCGGTTCTTCAGCAGAGACACCGTGTCTCTCTCCTCCGCTGCAGCAATGGACCTGGGTGCCAGTCCTGCTTTGGGTGCTGCAGTGTCATCCCCCTCCACAGGCAGCTCTAGGCTCAGAGAGTCAGCCAGGGCCTGGCGGATCAGGACCACACTGGGGCTGTCTGAATCCAGCGAATCACAGCTCTGCCGGTTCTCCTCCACCTGTGCTTTTTGCTCCCGGATGGAGTCTTCCACCAGGCGGAAGATCTCATTGCCCTGCTTGGTCTCAAAGGTGAAGTTCCCTGGGCCAGAGTCGCAGCGCCTGCCAGCTTCGAAGGAGAACATCACCTGCAAGGGAAGCCAAGTGTCACATCATGTTCAGTACCTACCCTTCCAGAGCCTCACACAGGCTGTACTCTCTGCTGACACGCACTGGCTATGGTGCTGGTCCTACACATCTTGCAAGAGAGACTTCAGTGAGCTCTGAGGGAGCAGGGTGAGCAATAGCTCAGCAGGGGAAATCACTGTTGGCATCTTGGGTCAATCAGCATCAGTCAGGCAGAAGGGAAGCAATCCAGAAACAAGATCCAAGAGAGAAGAGCACAGCTCTTCACGAGAAAAAGGCCAGAAGCAACAGCTTGCCTACCAACAGTAAGCAAAGCATTTGCCTTACAAGCATTACTGTTAATGGCATAAAGTACTTCAAAGGAAAGTCTTGCACCAAGGCTGTGTTCCTTAGGCCTGAACACACTCAGGCATAGGTTCCCACCAGCAGAAGTCCAGACTCTTCTTGGACCTCCATTCCTGAATCCAGGTGAGATTTTTCTGTCTTACTGGTGTTGATATGCAGCAGCAGTCTCCTGCGTTGCTGCAAAAGCCTCTGGGGCCAGACTTCCTTTGTGGGTCTGTGCTGCCAAACATAAGCACAGCCAACCTGTCACCACTGGCAACCTGAGTGTGCAGTCGCCTGCTCCTCACACAACTTGGTTCTCATCCTGCCCCGGCACAGATCCTGTGGATGAGCCAGCTGCCTCCCCAAGATCAGCTTGTTGTCTACTTCTGTTTTGGTAAAGTACTGCAGAAAGTGCCACTAGCAGGCTGCAGCTGACACCATTACTTCTATAAACAGCCCTGGGGAGACCACTTCCTCCGCCTCCAGCACAGCAGGTACATTTTGTGCTCAGTGTAGCAGCAGGACAGGTGGGGGAACTCACTGCTGCAGGACACTGGGGAGGCCTGCACAGGTCAGCTAGGCTCACAGCAGTGTGCCCCATACGGTGAACAACTCTAGAATATAACAGGTGTCTCGAACAACCCCTTCTGCTCTGGCCACTGTCCTACAGGAAGGATGGACGGCATCCAGGGAGTACTTGGAGCCAGGCCTGCAGAGAGCTGAGCTCCCTGGCAGGCATGGCATGAACAGACACACAGCTGGCAGCACGGGCTGGGAGTGGAGAACGGGGGTGGGCAGGAGCTGCAGTGGCCTCAATGGGAGTGTTCAAGAACCGCACAGAGAAATGCACTGCAGAGCCGGGTCCCTGGCAGGGATGGGAGCCCCACAATCCACACTCCTACATGGTGACACATGTAGGGAGCTGGGAACAGACCAAGGATCACAGATACCCCAGGGACCCCACTGTGGTCACCATGGTCTGTAGCAGCTCTGGCATTTGACAGGGCCCACAACACGGCTGCCACAAGCAGGTCTGGCACAGCAGTAAGGGACAGCCTGTGGGGGCATGGGCAGGCCCATGGCATGTATGGCTATACACCCACCTTGTCCCGGCCATATCTCCGAAGCAGCCGGTAGGGCCAGACATAGAGGGCCTCGTTTGTCCGTGGGTCCTTCAGGACAAGGCTGTCACGCTCAGCCTTGAGCACATATGCACCACGCAGCTCACATCGCTCTGCAGCCTCGGTCCGCTGCACCGTCACCCAGAATGCATTCACTGCAGGAATGGAGGTGCTCAGGGGAGGCAGAGAAACCAAATCCACTGCTCCCTGCAAGCCCCAGCACTGCCCACCAGAGCCTCTGCAAGGGGACAGCAGCAGGACAGCCCCAGGGAAGGGAGGCCCAAGGCCAGTGCAGGGCAGGTCCCACCTTCGTCTCTCGAGTAGTAGATGGAGTTCACAGCCATCTCCAGGGCCGGCGCCTCCCCCTTGCCTTCTCTGCCACGCTGGGCTGCCACGCCAGCATTGCCGGGGCCATTCCCCTGACAAGGGAGCACAGATCAGTCCCAGCCCCTCCACCCACATCAGCCCCCTTCCCCAACCCCCTTGCAGCCACTGACCCCACATCCCCTGGGTCCTGCCACCCTCACCCACCTGGTCCCGCACAGCTCAGCTGCACCAAGCTCAGTGCACGGGGCAGGGTGCAGATGAAGCAGTCCCTCCAGACCCTCCCTCTGGCACAGTGTAAGCTACCACCAACATGGCCCCCAGTACCACATGTGCCCGCTCCACCACTGCTCCTTTGCAAGCTCCAGCTTGGGCTTGTCCATGCAGGTGCCTGGTGTGGAGACAATAAACAGCTTCACTTTCACACGGATGCGCTCCAGCGTGGGCAACTTTGGCACCCTAAGCATGGTGTGGGTCCAGGCACTCCCCCAGCCGCACAAACTAGGGGGGAGCAGATGAGATGACCCAGTAACACAAGGGACTGTGTTCTTCTGCGCAGGCAGGCAGGAAGATGGTGCCAGTATTGGTGCTCAGACCGCAGAGGGAAGCGAGCACTTCTACTTTTAGCATATGCAGAACTGAAAGTGCAACGCACACACTCTGCCAGAGGCCACGTCCCCACAGCAGGGTCCCCTAAGGGCCCGTGTGGGGGATGCACCCCCGGTGCCACCAGGGAAAAACATGGACCCTCCTCCAGGACAGCCCCCCACACACCAAAGGCTCACAGATGCCCAGCAAGAGCTATTCCAGCAGATTTTGTGCTCCTGCATGAGGGTCTGGCCTCAGACTGAGCCAGAAACTGTTTCTCAGGGTCACGTGGGAGGGATGGGGTTGCAGCAGAGTGCACATCTTGCAGAAGTTTAAACAGTTTCAGTTTAAAAATGGTCACATGAGCTCCTCAACAAGAGGTGAGGCCCAAACAAGGCCATCAGGCCCCTCTCTGTCTCCTAAACAGAATGGGGAGTGCTAAAACCCGATGTCTGAGAGATGAGACCAGCAGCTCTCCTGTTCAGCTACAGCATCCAAAGCAGTAGAACTTCAGCCTGGGGTCAGGCAGCGAAGAACCCCTGAGGGCTGCTTGACTGCGCCTTCCCTCATCTTCAAAAGAAAAAGAAAGTCTGTTCTGAACTCAAATCATCTCCCCCGCCCCAGTTCCCAAGCTATCAGACCCTGCTCGCCTTCTGGGTGGCAACAAACACCACCATACAAAGTCATGCTCTCTAAGCAGATGAGCAGAAATTATAACCAAGGACCTTTAGCTTCTTGCCGAGAGACCACACGTTGCTCCTATGCCTCTTGCTCCAGTGCCATCCTCACAGCCCTTTGCCAACCTCTTCCTAAACTGTTAACTTGCTTCTGGACCTCAAGTACACAATGAGCAACTACCAAGCAAATTAAGGCACAAACACAGCCCTGCTCTGAGCAAATGCTCCTTGCCTTTTTGCTGCCCCCGCCACGCTGAAGGCCCATGATTGGTTCCCAGCTAAGCCCCAAGAGCCCCTTCCAGGACAAAGGCTGCCAACACCATCTGTGTGAAACAGTGCCATGGAGTGACTCCCAGTGCCTCTTGGCTGGGCCAACCGGCCACTGGTGGCTGCAGGGAGATGCTAACAGGGACAAAAACGGGCTCGAGGCAAGTCACGTCGAGTAACACCTGGGTCCTTGAGGGAGGACCCTGGGGCTGCCAGCTGTGCAGCAGCCATCCTACAGGGCAGAGCAGCCCCGCACCCACAACCTGCAACCAGCAAGCACAACCCAGGGCTGCACAGCCCCTCTCTCCCAGGAGGGAGCGTGGAGCACCTGTGGGGCCAGGCAGGCAGGCACTGTCTGTGGAGCAGTGCGGATGACAGTACCTGCAGACCACTGCTGTCCTGCACACCGCCTTCACAAGGAGGCGACAGACAGGCTGACCACCAGTGCTGGGGAAGGCTGGGGGAGCCCAAGGGCTGTGCCGTGGGCCCAGCACCGACAGCGCATCCCCAACACCAGGGAGCGACCCCTGGGCTGGGCAAGTGGCTGCCCCAGGAGTCAGGCACCCCAAGACGTGCTCGGGGCTCCGCTTCCACAGCAGGAAAGGCAGCGGCAGCTGGGCCAAGAGGAACCGCCGCCCAGCCGGCCCTGCCAGGTGCCTGGAGGGGACAAGCAGGGCTCCACGCAGCAGCAGCACGGGGGGCAGGCAGGAACCCCCGGGGGCCGGCGGGCTGAGGAACTGCTGCGAGGGGCCCGGCGTCCCCAGACCGCCCGCGGGCGCCTCGGCGTCTCCCCCGCGCGCCGCCGACCCCCGGCCGCGGGCAGGGAGGGGCACACCGGGGCACGCCGCCCCCCACCCCGCCAGGGCCCAGAGGCGCCACCCCCGCCCCGCTCACCGGGAAGGCGATCTCGCACAGCTTCGCCACCCACTCCTCGCTCTGCTGCTTGTCGGCCGCCAGGAGGTAGCTCCTGCCGCTGGTCTCCAGGCGGAAGGCGGCGGTGCCGGCGCGGGGGCCGCTCTCGGCGGGCGCGGGGGCCACGCTGGTGCAGTCGGCCAGCCGCACCACCGTCTTGTCCAGCCGCCGGGTGCCCAGCCGCCCGGGGGGCCCCGCCGGCTCCTTGCAGTCGAAGAACTCCAGGCGGGCGACGCCGTGCTGGCTGGCCGGGAACAGCGCGAACCAGCCCCGCTTCCACCTCTGCAAGGCACCAGGGTCACCGCGGGGCCGCCCCGGCCCAACCCGGCGGAGACCGGCCGCCGCCGCCCGCCCCGCCCTGCCCTGCCCTGCCCCCCGCCGCCCGGTGCCGCCGCCGGCAAAGCCCCGGGCCGACTTCCCCAGGCGCCGGTGCCGGGGCGGACGGCGGCTCAGACAGCGCCCGGCCCCGGCGCCCGTCCCGGTGGGGAGCCGAACCTTGGTGCCGAACTTGTGGCTGTGCTGCACGAAGAGCGGCCCCTCCTTGGCCGGCGGCTCCATCCCGCGCCCGCCGCTCCCCGCGCTTCCGCTGCCGCTCCCGCGCCGCGCGGGGCCCGAGGGGGCGGGGCCCGAGGGGGCGGGGCCCGAGGGGGCGGGGCCCGAGGGGGCGGGGGGGAAAGTGTCGGGGGCGCGCGTGTGGCCGTAGCCGGGCTCGCGTGGCCGTGCGCGTGAGCCTGAACGTACGTGGGCGCGTGCACGCCCGAGAGCGTGCCCGCGCGTCTGCGCGCCTAGGTGTGCGTGGGTGCTCGTGCACCCGTACCTACCGTGCCCGTCCCGCCGCCCCCCGGCCCCCGGGTGCCAGCGGCGCGGCTTCTCCGCGGGGGCAGCGGGCGGGCCCTCGGTCGCTCCGCCGTGGCTCCGGCCCGGGCACCCGGCCGCTGCGCCCCCCGGTCTGGCCCCGCCAGGAGCCCCCTCCGCGGCTGCCGCGGGGCTGGGGTGCGTGGGGCGCGCAGGGAGCGGGGTCGTCCCCTCCCCAGAGCCGGGCCGGCGCTGCGGGAGCGCAGCCGGCGGGTGACGGTGTCCGGAGGGCTGCAGCCTCTCGGGAGGGAGCCGGCCCTGCTCCGTCCGCTGCTGCGTCCCGCGGGAGAGCCCTCGGCTCCCAGACCTGCCGGGGCCGCGTCCTGCGCTCCGGGACGGTCAGGAGGAGGTGGACAGCCCTGGCCCTGTCACACCTTCCCCAGGTGCGGGGGCAGTCCCACCCCGCAGGTTTTGCATCTGTGCTGGCAGCTCCTGGGCGAGGGTAAGCTCAGAGCAGACGCTGTGAGCCGCAGCCCCTGCCCGAAGCCCACAAGGTGCCTGGAGAGGTGGGCACTGGGTGTCAGCCCCGGAACCGGCAGGACCAGGCGCCTTAGTCCTTGCCCTGAGTACAGGTGTGTGAGTGCCAGAGGGCACAAACGGCTGCAGGGGGAGGGCTTTGTAGACACCTGAAATGCTAATCCAACTGCTGATCCGGGGCGTAACACATCCCGTAGGGTAAATGAGGACTGGCCTGTGAATTAGAGGGTGTAGCTCGTCAAGAAAAAAACAAACACAGAAGAGGAAGATGTTGCTGGGCATGCACTGGATATGGGCTGGTTCTGCCTTCCAGACATCAGGACTCACCGCATATGAACCTGGGAAAGAAGAGGGACAGAACTGCCCTGTCTGGGGCAGGACTGACCCTGTCCCCCTCCCCGAGGAGTCTCTTGCAGCTCCCCTGCAGCCTGGTGTCCCCAAGGACACGGCTGCCAGCACAGCGTGGGGCTTGGGCACCTCGGTGCTTTGGGTGCCAGGGCTGCTCCCCCAGACCTTACTCCAGGTAGCAGAGAGGAAGTACCTGGGAGTGTGAGAGTGGGGAGCAACCTCAAAATGCCTTTCAGAGACAATGTGATGAATTCAGGGAACTGGAGGTTAGGTCTAACAAAATGCAATCTGAAAACCTGGCAGGGCTTTAATGAAGCCACAGGGCATGATAGAAACTGCCACAGGGCATGATAGAAACCACCCCGGCACTGGGGGAAAGGGAGGGCTTGTAGTTCAGACAATGACCTGGCACTTCAGAAGGAAGTGCACAAAAGTAGAAACTAGGCCAAAAGCCTAGGATGAACAGAACAGCAAAAATCAGAAAAGCCAAAGTATGATATGAGATGTAACTAGCAAGCAACACAAAGGATCACAAGGAAACCTCCAAGAAAGAAGGTGTCAGCAAGAGGATGCTGAGCTGTCCATGTGGCCCATTGTCCTGCTGAGACAGAGGGACAGCAGGATGTGCCAGGACTCAAGTGCTCGATGTCTTCCTCCTCTCAGCCCACGCTGAGGAGAGTAGCTGCGATCACACGATTACCACTGTTAACATGAGCAGCAGAGGAATATGCTCAGGCTAGATAAGGGAAAATGTGACCAGGTTGGCTAGACTGAGATAATTAAGGGTGACACTCAGAGCTGGTAGAGGATGGATGAGTTTTCAGAGAACAGGAAAAAGGAGTGACATGGTACCATCTTTGAAAGAAAAAAAAAAAAAAAGGAAGTGAGGAACTAGAGGCCACTTAGCTCAGCTTCAAAGTCCAAGAAAACCACAGAACAAATTGCCAGGTGCTCCCAGAGACATCAGGGAAGGGGAAGAATCACAGCCAATACACCCTGGTATATGCACAGTCCTGTCTGACTTCTCTGACAGTTGTGAATGGGGGATACCAGCCACAACTCTACCTTTAACATGCCATGACCCCAACTACTGCAGGGGCACTGGGTTGCACCCAGTGCTGCCCATGCCATGCCTGGCTGCTCTGAAGTCTGCCCCAACAGCCTTCTCCAGAGGTTAGCCTCAAACTCGGCTTGTCCCAGCAGCAAAACTCAGCACAGGCTGGTGTAGAGGGTGAGGAAGGAGCAAGCACAAGCATGGCCGGTGCCCAGCCAGCCCCAGCAATTGCTCGCTGCACATGAATAACCCAGCCTGGCAGAGCTGAGCTGGCTTTTCTGCAGCAGCGGCATCTGCCCTGCTCCTTGCATGCAGTTTTTATTGACGTGTGTAAGTCTGGTTATGAGCAGTATAATGCCTGCCCAGGGGCTGAGGCTTTGAGTGCTCTGGATGCTCCTTGCAGGGTTCAACCTTCTCTGTGCCACGTCACTGAGCTTCGAGCACACCGTAGCAGCCCACAGCACACACTGATCACCTCTTCCCTGTCTGGTTGCTGTTGGTCTGTCACCTGTGGGCTCCTTGGTCCCCAGATGGCCCAGACACCATCATTTAGCTTCCAGGCACTACATTTACCTGCAAGGGAATGAGGGAGCTGCCACAGATCCTGGCTTCCCAGGCCTCTGACACCCACTTCTCCTGTGCAACCCCATGCTTGTTGGCTAGATGAAAGTGCTGCGGGTGGCGACAGCTGCTGGGAGGGCACTCAGCAGTGCTTGCTGCAGGAGTGCACCAGTGCTGCTTCTGGCTCGATCGCTCACACATGCATGGACCATGGTAACAAAGCTGTGCACGTGCTCCCCACGTTATAAAGCCACATAGCTGGGAGAGGCTGCAGGCATGCTCCAGAACAGAGGTCTGTCTTGCAATGAGTCTGACGAGCAGGAAAAGCGGTCAGAAAAAGAGCAGAGAAGCTCAGTGATGACAAACGCGAGGTCCTGCATGCAGGCAGGTACCAGAGGCTGCGCAGCTGCAGGACAGGGAACTACTGATGTGGCAGCACTTCTGCAAACCAGAACCTGTGGGATGGAGAGGATCACGAGCCAAGCATGTGTCAACAGCTCAGAACAGTGTGACAAAAAGCAAATAGCAGCCCGACGTTTGCAAGCAGGTGAGTCACGTGCAAGACAAAACAGTCCTGAGCTCCACGGACGTGGTGAGTGGGAGACGCATCTCGGCCTGGTGCCGGCACAAGGGGCCCAGCGGGGAAGGTGCCGGAGCAGGGGCGAACACAAGGGGTGATGCGATGTGGGAGCTGCTCCAGGTCTGGAGGGGGCACACGGCAGCGCGCAGGTACCGCAGAGGAGAAACCTCTGCCGGTGCGGCACAGTGCGGCGGGGGCTGCTGCGGGGCACCGGGCTGGGGGCCTCGGTGCCAGGAGCGGCGGCCGGAACCGGGCTGCGGCTCGGGACCAGGCGCTGCCCCCACCGGGCAAGGCGGCGGGGGCTCCAGCCCGGCGGGGCCGGACACAGGCCCGTCCCGTCCCGTCCCCCGCCCTTCCCCTCGGGGACCCCCTCCGCGGCAGGGCTGCGCCCCCGACCTTCGGCGGGGCGGCTCCGGCCGGGGGCTGCGCCCGGTCCCCGCCCCGCGCCCGGCCCCGCCGCGGCCCCACCCGCGGGGCCGCCCCCTGCGCTGCGGCGGGCGCGCTTCCGCGGGGGCGGGCAGGCGGTGGCGCGGCGCCTCCGTGCACCCCTCCAGCCCTCGGAGCGCCTCTGCATCCCTCCCTCCATCCTTGCCCGCGCCCCTCCATCCTTGCCCGCACCCCTCCCTGCAGCCCTCCGCCCGCCCCAGCGCCAGCAGGGCCGTTCCTGCCCGGTCATGGCGGGGCGGCCGCGCTTCCTCTGCGGCGTGGTGGAAGGTAGGTCTTGCCGGGGCCGCGCCTGGGGCCCGTGCCCCGCCCGAGCATTGCAGGGGCTGGCCCGGCACACCCTGAGCGCACCGCGGTCGGGAAGGGCTGCCGGCACCCGAGCCCGCCGCGCCCGGGACACCGGGTATGGGAGAGGCAGCGCCCCGGGCCCCTTCCCGACGCTCTGCTTTCGCCCAAGGGCTGCGAATCAGCACCCCCCGCTGAAGCTCCTCAGCTCACTTGCAGAGCACTGATGGGCCCCTCAGGCATCCCGGCACAGCCCGCTCCCAGCACCGCGTTGTGGCGCGGGGCCCCGCTGCCCTGCCTCCTGCGCTCTGCGGTGGCTTTTTCTCTGCCCTGGGCACGAGGCCGGCGTCCCGGTGCGTGCCCTCCTGCCCCCTGCCCGCAGCGTAGTGTTGGCCTGAGCTGCGCCTGCCAGGCCGCGAAGAGCCTGCTCTCGTGTGGCAGCTCTGCATGGCTCAGCCCCTGTCCTTCTGCCCCCCTCAGCTCCTGTTTCTGCAGCACGGCACGGCTGGAGCTGCATGAGGCCTGGCACCTGCTGGTCAAAAGCATCTCCACTTTTTCTGGCAGCACATCACCATGCTGCAGCCCACTGCCTGCTGCCTTGCCAGGCAGGGAGGAAGCAAAAACACCAAGCAAATACACACAAATCAAATAGAAAGTGCGGGAATGGGGAAGTTGATCGTAAGAAGGAATATGAGTCAGACTAGAATCATCGATATAGGAAAGCTGACCTGGGAAAGAGAAGGACAAAGATGCTGCCATCAAGAGCCACTCCAGGAGGAGGTTTCTAGAGAGCGAGGGAGGAAAGGCAACTCATCCTGCTGTAACACAGGCCCAGAGATGAGACATCCCAGATGGCCCAAAGGCTGGCAAGTAATGGTGTTGACTGGATACTGGTGTGCTCTGGGCTGTGGGAGAGCCAAGGGGCAAATGCACTGCATCATTCATCAGTGCTCATCTATCTCTAAAAAAGCAAGGCACCTGCATCCCCCTCCTTTGGAGATGCTGCCACAAGTACAGTTAGGTTTTTGCTCATAGAGTTTAATCTATTTTTTCTGGGCGGAATATACTAGGGTGGTGCTTTCAGCAGTGCTGCTCTTGGCAGGGCATGTGTCATTTCGCAGCAAAGTGTGAGTGAAGCTCTTGCAGGCAGATGCTGTGCAGGGACTCCTGAGATATCCTGAACTGTGAGCTAAGCAGGAGTTCCCTTAGGCTGGGGAACAGAAAGTCTGTTTCTCACAGAAATACCTTCTTTGGATGAAATGTTTGCTGGGATTCTTGAGCGGCTACAGATTTGGCCCTGTGCACAGTAGGACATGGCTAGCAAGGCAAATCTATATTGCTTCAAAGTAGATGGAAAAGACATGCAGTTGTTCAAGCAGGTTGAAAATCCATCTGCAGTGTGATCCAGCACATCATTGCCCAAGGTTCATGCTGGGGGGGCTGCAGAGCAGACTCCTGCCAAAAGGAGCCGGGCACGGAGTCCCCTCCAGGCAGAGCCATTCTGGTGCAGTCAGGTGCTGCAGGGCAGCACTGGCCTTGTGGCAGTCACTGAGAGCTGACCCTTTTTCTCAGACTAGAGGAGTTGTCGTGATCTGCCCTTGTGCACAGCACATTTCAGCAAATGCTTTCACCTCCCTCAGTCTCTGCTCCTGTTCTTGTCTGCTAGAAAGTGCTTGACTGATGTAAAAGTTGCCCATGATGTGGAGCCCTTCTGATGCTAGGAGCTGCCTTGAGGACTAATTACCATCAATGTTCAAAATATAATGTATTTTCTGTGAGTCTTCATACCTGGGCAACATGCTCTAGGTGACCCTGCTTGAGCAGGGGGTTGGACCAGATGACCTCCAGAGGTCCCTTCCAACCGCAACCATTCTGTGTTCCTGTGATTCCTTGACCTGAATGTGTGGCTGAAGAGCCTTTTCTTGCTAAATTTGAGATCTGTGTTTGAACACTTCCAGATTTCCCTAACCTCTTTAAGAAGCTGTCAAATCTGCATCTCCCCAGAACCATTTTCCTGCCTGTTATCCCAATGTCCCCAGGTGAACTGGCTTGCTCTTCACTGAGTATTTTTAACTCACTGGCTTTACAGGCAGCTCTGCCCCTCTCGGGTGTTCCTACACAGAGAAATAGGAAGGCTACCTCTTAGACAGCAGTCCCAATGGGGAAATGGCACTGCATGGACACCATCAGTGCCCTGCTCACTCTACCCAGATGCGCTGGCTGGGCAGGACAGAGCAGGCACAGGAAGGACGTTGATCTGTTAGAACGGGTCCAGAAGAGGGCCACAAGGATGATCAGAGGGCTGGAGCACCTCTACTATGAAGAAAGGCTGAGAGGGCTGGAGCTGTTTAGGCTAAAGAAGAGAAAGCTTTGGGGTCACCTTATTGCAACTATTCAGTACTTGAAGGGGGCTTATAAAAAAGATGGAGAGCAACTTTTTGCTCATTCAGGTAACGACAGGACAGGGGGGAATGGTTTTAAACTAAAGGAGGGGAGATTTAGATAAGAGGTTAGGAGGAAATTCTTCAGTCAGAGGGTGGTGAGGCACTGGCACAGGTTGCCCAGAGAGGCTGTGGATGCCCCATCCCTGGAGGTGTTCAAGACCAGGTTGGATGGGACCCTGGGTGACCTGATCTAGTGGGTGGCATCCTTGCCCATGGCAGGGGGGTTGGAACTGTGTGATCTTTAAGGTCCCTTCCAACCCAAGCCATTCTATGATTCTATGACCCAGGAGAAGCACAGAGCCAGTCTCTGTAAAGGAGTATCCCCAAGAAGGAAACTCTAGGGTGGGTGTACGATAGCTCTGTGCTTTGGTGCACCCCAAATGCTCAAGCACCAGGCCTCAGCAGTCTCCTCTAGGCTTGGCTTTTACCACATAAATTTCCCCTCTCAAGATAAGTATTATCTTGTGCATTTTTTCCCAGCTGCCTCTTTCTGGGAAGGATGGCAGCATAGATATTATTATTATACCTGCTGGCTTGAATACCAATGCCCAGCAAGATCATAGCAGGCTAACAGGCATCTGAATCATCCTGAGGTGAACAAACCAATGGCTCTTGCAGTTTAAGAGCAGCCACTTAGGGACAGCACGTAGAGAGACTTTTAAGGGAGATACTGGCAACTGTATTTTGGTTTTTGCTTTTCCTCTTTACAGGTTTCTATGGGAGACCATGGTCTATGGAAGAGAGGAGACTGCTCTTTCGATGGCAAGTACCCCAAATTTTGCTCTCTAGACGCACTGACATGTAACAGGTTGATGAGGTGGAACTCAGCAGTGCATGCCAGCCCCCCTCCTGTGCTGCTCCCAGGGCTGGGGAAAGGGAGAAAGCCCCTGCCCTGCCCCGGCCTGACAGCGGCGGGCTGTGCTGCCCTGTGCCCGGCAGGTGGTGCTGGGGCTCTGCAGCCCGCTGCAGCCGGAGGCGGCCCGCTGGGGGCTTGGGCCGGGCTGGGGAAGCGGCCGGGGAGGGGCTGGCGCTGGGGCTGCTGCGGGGAGGGGGCGAGCTCTGGGGAGGCGTTGCTGGGTCCCACTGCCCACGATGTGGAAGGATGTGGGAAGGATCCGTCACCAGCTGGTTATGAGAATCGTGGAGCTGATCCCTGCAGGAGAGAAAAAGCCGTCTCCTGGCACCTGATGCCCGTGCGCCGGCCCTTGGTGCAATGAGCTGCACTGACGGACCTGCCACGGACAGAGGGGCTCCCCGGGGTCTCGTGGTGCACCCAGCACAGCGGCGTGATGGTCGCAGCCCAGGCAGCACACCCGTCCCTGTGAGCAGTGCCCTAGTGATGGCAGCACACAGGATGTTGCGGGCAGGGTGCTGGTGACAGTGTGGGCAGGATGCTGGTCGCAGTGTGGGCAGCATGCTGGTGACAGGGTGCTAAAGACAATGTGGACAGCGTGTTCACAGCAGTGTGGGCAGCATGCTGGTGACAGCATGGGCGGAGTGCTGTTGATGGCTGGGCCAGTGAGCCAGGAGCAGCAGGGGCTGTGTGCTGGTCGCAATGTGCTGGTGACAGCACCGGTGCTGTGCACAGTGTGGGAAGCGTTCTGGCCACAGTACAAGAGAGTGCCGATGATGGCATAGGCAGTCACAAGTGCAAAGACTATTGTAGGGGAACCAGAGATGCAGACACAGAAAAATGTAACTTAGAAAATCTGGGAAAACGTGCCACTGAGACAAAGGAAAACAAGAGATGTTGTTTTAAAATATATTAAGAATGAGCAGGTCTAGTGACAGCCTAGTCTGGTAGCGGGTTGGAATGTTTGTGTGTTTGCACATGCGAGCAGCGTGTTTATCTGTGTTTTCCTTCTCTGGAAAGAAACAAGATGAGGCATTTGTGTCATGCAGTACATGACAGTCTGTTCATCATGGGAGAATGTAAAACGTCATCTACTAAGGAGGATAAATACAAATAAATGAATAAATCAGATGGCTTTCATATGGGAGTGCCAAAAGAGCTGTCTAAGGAAGTGTCTGCCCTATGGATTGCTCTGCAGATTCTGGAAAGAATTTGTGGTTTTGAGGCCAGAACGGGCCTTTTGATGGTGTAGTCCCATCTCCTGAAACAGCCAGACCCTGTTTTTGCTCAGACCTGTTTTCCTTCAGCTCCGCTTGCAGCGCAGCATCTGGAGAGCACGGCATGGCACAGCCCTATGAAAGAGAAGGAGTTGTGTGCTGAGCAGCATTTGTCGTCATGGGCTGGCATGCCTGCCTGGACGCCTCTTTGCAAAGAGTCCTCCAGTCCGTCTGGAGCCTTAGGTAACCTCTTGTCCTTGCTGCACAGGCTGGAACGCCGGGGGCTGAACTGCTACATGTACGCACCCAAGGACGAGCTGAAGCACCGGCTGCTCTGGCGAGAGCCCTACACAGAGCATGAGGCAGGTAGCGGCTCTGCTGGGCCCCACCATGGGTGGGCTGTGGCATCCCAGTCCTCACAGGTGAAGCATGGTCTGCATCTCAGCCAGGGGCAGGCTGGCTGCTACTGCTCCTCCTGCCAGAGGCCTGCCCAGCACAGGGAGCCCCCAGACCCTGTCCGTCTCAAGGTGTCCCCTTGGACCCTACGCCGCCCATGGAGCTCCCCCTGCAGGTCTTTGGCAATATGTTCCAGTGTGACAGGGCCTGCAGACCCTTGTGGAGGGTCCTCTGTGTTCCAGCAGCTTGGACACCATCTCCCCTGGGCCCTTCTCTTCAGTGTTCTTTTCTGACTCTGGGTATCCTTGGCTCTTTCCATTGGGCCGCAGTCATTCCCTCTCCACCTGTGCCTTGTCTCCCAGCACTCACAGCCCTCCTCTGCTTTGTCCCCAGCCCAGATGCAGTCTCTCATAGAAGCTGCCCAAGAGCATGGTGTGGAGTTCATTTTTGCCATTTCTGCTGGCCAGGACATGGTGTTTTCAAGTGCTGGGGATCGGCTCCTGCTGCAGCAAAAACTCAGGCAGGTACCGTGGGCCATTCCTTCATCCCATGGCTTCCAGGCAAGCTCCAGCAGGCAGTGCTGCAGGAGCTGCAGGAGGGGGACCGGCTGAGCCTGAGCCTGTGGGCAGCACCAGGAGGCTCCTGCAGGCTGGTGCTGAGGCCCTGCTGCCTGGGAAGGGCGAAGACCCTAGCACAGCCGCCATGCTCTGCAAGGCGACTGCTCCTCCCTGTGGCACGGCACAGCCAGACAGCAGCTGCCCGTCCGCCTCTCAGGCTGTCCCCGCACTACCATGGTGTGAGAGGGGAATGGCCAGTGGTGTAGATGTGGCATGGTAGGGGGTCTGGGCCACTGCAGTGCCTGCCCTGGTTTCAGAGGGCTCCTGGCCCGCAACAAGCAGGGCTGTGCCAGGGTTTGGCGAGGAGGACTATGGTGGGGGGGCAGTCTGCATGGAGTGGCTGTGCATGGTGCGCTGCATCCGCTGGATGTGGCAGCACGGGTGCAGGCATTGTCTGTCAGGCTGCTCCTGACTGCCACTGTCCCTGCAAGGAGTGAGGGGCTCAACCAGGGCTTGCCGCGTCCTCCCTCTGCTGCCCGGGGGTCCTAGCGCCCATGCTGTGCCCACAGGTGGCCGCCATGGGGTGCCGTGCCTTCGCGCTGCTCTTTGACGACATCGACCCCTGCATGTGCCGAGCTGACAGAAACGTCTTCACCTCCCTGGCGGAGGCCCAAGCCTCTGTGGCCAACGAGGCATACCAGGAGCTGGGACAGCCCTCCGTCTTCCTCTTCTGCCCCACAGGTACTGCCTGCAGCTGCACAGCCCCCAGCTGCCCCTCCCCAGGACCGGGTGCTTGGCAAGCCCTGGTGCCCAGGCCACGCGGCTGCCCTGTGGCTGCTGCTCCCAGACATGCACAGCACGTCTGCCTCCTGCAAGCTGACTGCCCCAATGTTCCGTAGCCTCCACCATGCCTTGGGGCAGCCCTGGAAGCTTCAGGACGAGGACAGGAACCGGCTGCGGAGGGGCCAATGCTGCTTTCCCTGCACGGTGCCTCTCCCCTGCCCCTGCCCACTGCACCTGGGCAGCCTCTCTGCCCCAGTCTCTGCCCTCATGGGATACTCTACTCTTTCCCCAGAGTACTGCAGCTCACTCTGCTCTCCAAGCCCTGGCCAGTCCTGCTACCTGCTGACCCTTGGACGGGAGCTGCTCCCAGGGATTGGGGTCATCTGGACAGGTGAGCACCCTGCCTGGCTCTGCGGGCGTGCACGCAACTTGTCCTCGGTCTGCACTCGGTGCCCAGGTGCATGCGCGCCCTGGATGTGCTGTGTGCGAGGGACCGTGCCACCCATGTGTCCCAAATGAGTCCGTGCCCTGATGCTCCAGGCCCAAAGGTGGTGTCACAGGAACTCTCAGCGATGCTGCTGGAGGAGGTGGAGGGTGTCCTGGGGCGCCGTCCCATCATCTGGGACAATCTGTTTGCCAATGACTACGACTGCAGACGTGTCTTCTTGGGCCCCTACACGGGACGTGCCCCTGGCCTCATGCCTCAGCTCTGTGGACTGCTCCTTAACCCGAACTGTGAGCTCCAGGCCAATTTCATCCCCATCCACACGCTGGGCAGCTGGTTTCGGAGCGAGCTGGAGAGCTGTGCCCACCCTGACCATGCAGGTACCAGGTCCCTGTGCCCCAGGCCACTCTGTACGTGGGGTCCCACAGCTGTGATGAGGTTGTGTGCCAGGGCAGGGCCCTGCCCATCTCTGTTTGGCTTTGCCTTGGCCCCACAGGCTCCCTGCTTGCCAGCCTGGCTCAGGTGGCACCCCCTGTCCTGGGCATGGGGTCCCTCCTGGGTGGTGGGCTGCCCTCCCTCAGAGTCGCGTGGGATAGCTTGGTAAAACAACAAGTGGGGCTATCCAGGCTGATGAGCTCCATTTCACTAGGGACGGAGACTGCAGCAACCCTGGGGGACAGCCAGGGCCCATGGGAGGGGAGCTACAGCCCCCAGGAGGCCTTGGAGCTGGCGCTGCTTGACTGGGTGGCTGAGATAAACCAGCACGCCTTGGAGACAGGTAGGTGAAGAGCTGGCACCATGCAGCATCGCTCAGCCCTCAAGCTCTGGACCAGCTCTGCTGGGAGCTCTGTGGGGTAGGAGAGCTGCCTCTTGGGATGGGATGCTGCAATGGGGTCCCCTGTGGTTGGGCTCAGCTGGAGGAGTCTCTGCCTGAGCAGAGCTGGGAAAAGGAGGGGACTTAAGCCAAGCAGGTGGAGTAGAACAGTTTGAAGCTTTGGCCTCACAGTTGGTTGGGCTTTGGGCTCGTCCTGCACCAGAAGTGAGTGAGCCCATGGGATGGAGGATCGGGTGGGCCAAGAGAGTGTTACCAGCAGACGTGTGCTGCCTTACCAGCCTGCCTTCCCAAGAGAGCACTTTGGCAAAACAGACATTGACAGAAGACAACCTGGGGGAGGAGATGACTGGTGGGGAATGTATGTGAGGTCCAGGAGAAGCACTGCAGGGTAACGGCTTGACGAGGGCCAGCTGGGTGAGCTGGCTGCAGGGAGTGTGGATGAGGTCTGTGACCCCAGGCGGGGGTTCAGGAGCTGCTTTGGAGTGGAAACAGGGTGAAGCAGCAACCTGAGCAGCTCTGGGTGGCACCTAGCTGCCTGAAAGAGGATCGTGATGTGGCATTTGCTGCAAGGAGGGAGAGCAAAGCCTGCTCCTTGCTTCTGCATTCCTGTCCCTGAAACCATGGGCTCAGCAGGAGGTTAGGAAGCCTAGATCATGGTACAGCTCTGGAAGAGGGGGTTAAACATGGTGCGAGCTTGTTTTGCACTGCTTGATTCTTGAAAGCCTGTGGCCTCCCCAGCCACAGTGGCCCGAGCGATGCAGAGCCCACAGTCCGGGCAGCTCCTGGTCCCTGCCAGCACAGAGCTGAGCTCCCTGGTACGGCTGCCCCAGGGCTGTCCTGCATCTGGGCAGCCATTCTGGTGCGGGTGCCAGAGGGGCTGTGCCTTCGCTCTGTCCTGCCAGGAGGAAGGGCTCTGTTGCACCCCAGCGCCGGCTGTGAGGGAGGAGCGGGGCTGCAGCCAGGCACAGCGGGATGGCAGGAGGCCACACCTGGCCCCCAGACCCATGATGCTGCTCCTCGTGGGGCAGACCAGCGTGGCCCTGAGACCTGCAGCGTGACACCAGGGGAGGGAAGGAGGAAGGTGACCTTGGTGCCTAAGAAGGGCAGTGGGAGCAGGACCCCCACCGGCAGTCAGCAGAGCCCCCCAGCGGATGGGGACCAGCTCACCTCAGCTGGCAGAGCAAGCTGCAAGCCCTCCTCTGCTCCACCCAGCACAGTGGGCAGTGCTGAGCCTGCTGGAGCCCCTGTAACTGGTGGGACCTTCTGCAGCCTGGAGACCCCAACGTGCTGCAGCAGTGGGGCCGACAACAGCCAGAGCCCCCTCCTTGACACCAGCAATGCCAGGGGAGGGGATGGCAACCTCCCCCAGCCCCCTGGCAGTCCCCAGCCTGGGGCCAGTGGGGCTGATGTGCCCCAGACACCCTCAGGGGCTGGGGCTGGCGCCAGCCCTGTCACCACAACACCGCTCACCGATGGGGCTGGTGCCAGCCCTGTCCCCACAGCACCACTCACCGATGGGACTAGTGACAGCCCTGTCCCCACAACACCGCTCACCGATGGGGTTGATGCTAACCCTGACCCCATGGCATTGCTCACTGATGGGACCAGTGCCAGCCCTGGCCCCACTGCACCACTGACCCCAGAGGAGGCCACGTCCATCCACATGGCACCGCTGGCCCCAGAGGCGGCCAGGTCTGGCTACATGACACCGAGGTTTCTAGAAGAGGCTAGGTCCGACTCCAATGACCCACTGACCATGGAAGAGGTGCGAATGCTGGTGGAGCTCTTCTACCTGCCCTACCATCATGGGCCACAGGCACAACATCTCCTGGAGCACCTTCAGTGGCTCCGGGCCAACAGTCCCAGCGTGGGGGTCCCGGCCACAGCACCCAATTCTTGTGAGGTAAGGCTGGTCTGGGTGCTGCTGCAGGAGGGTGCCCTTTGTGGCTGCTCTGACGCCCGGTCTGTCTGCAGAGCGCCCGGTGGCGTGGCCGAGCACAGTCCTTCCAGCTGCTCTGCGCCCAGACATGCCGCCTGCACAGCCGCTTCGTCTGCAGCGCAGGGCAGGCGCTGCTCTATGACCTTCACCCCTACCTCTGGGACATCCGCAACATGCTGCTGGCTGCCAGTGCCTTCATCCTCTGGTTGGGTATGTGGATGAGGCCACCCTGAGAGCCAGGCTCTACCACCCTAGTCGTGTATCCGCACCCTGGCCAAATCCAACCCTGCTTCCTAAGGGGCAATGAAGCACAGGGTCCCTGGGCACCATGACACCTGAAACTTCCTCTGTCCTTTCCCCTAAAGAAGTGGAGGTGTCTGGGAACACTCCCAGCAGGCTGGGGTCCTGGAGTCTGGCCAGGCTGCCAGAATCTCTGCTGGGAGTGCATCTCCCCTTGATGCCATCCCCATGCACTGCCTGTGCCTGCACTCACCACCACGCCTCCCTTGCAGACGGCCACCTCCTCTGTGACCCTGACCCCACGGGCAACTGGAGAAGCTGCTTCGGCTGTAAGTATGGCGCCGCTCTCGCCCACCCGCCAGGGCTGATGCCCTCTGTAACCTCAGGCCCCACAGCTGGCGCTTGCCATGGGGCTGTCCTTCCCCTGTCAGTGGAGCTGGCATGGCTGCAGGAAGGCTGCACCCCTGCACACCCCGGCGTACCAAGGCAGGATGGGGACGGCTGCTGGGGCAGCAGGGCTCAGGGTACCACTTGTATGGGGCCTTGCTGGGCTCTGCTCCTCCAGCTAGCTGGGGGCAAAGGCTCTGATCTAGGACCCAAGCGGGGACTGAAAGAACGCCTGCAAGGCAGTGAGGGCATTGCCCCACAACATCCAGGCTCTCCAGCTCTGTTCCCAGGCACCCAGCAGTGTCCCAGCGCTGCACAGCTGCCCCACCAGCACAGGTGGCTGAGCTCCGGCTCTCCAGCTGTGTTGGGAGCACCCACGCTGGTCAGCATGGATCACTGGGCTCACGGAGTTCATCCAAGTTCCCGTGCCTCTGAGAAGTGTGACACAGCAAGACACCAAGCTTAGTGTTTTGCAAGGAGCTGTCACCTCAGGAGCATCCGCCCTGCAAACGACTCCTAACCTGGCCAGGAGGGGCCAGGGGGGCAGATAGTGGAGGGGGAACTGAAATGAAGCAGCCTGGAAGGGGGGCAGTGTCACGCGTCAGGGAGGTGACACTCATCAGAGCAGCACTTCCCTGTCTCTTGTGGTTTAAAGGGAATGCCTATTTCTGGGGCATGGATTCTTGGCCTTTTTAATCCCAGGACCTTTCTGGTAAAAGGGATACGTGGAAGAAATTCTTTACTATGAGTGTGGTGAGGCACTGGAGCAGGTTGCCCAGAGAAACTGTGGATGCCCCATCCCTGCAAGTGTTCAAGGCCAGGCTGGATGGGGCTTTGGGCAACCTGGTCTGGTGGGAGGTGTCCCTGCCCACGGCAGGGGGGTTGGAACTAGATGATCTCTAAGTCCCTTCCAACCCAAACCATTCTGTGATTCAGTCTATGATTCTCTGGGCTACTGGGAGCAGTAGTGTCCTGGGTGACAGAAGTGAGGCTGGATTTTGAATGCTTGTGCATCACTTTGGGAGCCCCCATTCCTCTGGTTTAGATTTCCATGACCTTGTGAGTTTTTATAAACCAGGAGCCGTTACCAGATGACAACCTGAGAGGGGCTCCAAGTTTGGTGTGGAATGTGGTCATGTACCTTGAGCCACTTCTGTGGAGAAGCATCTGCGCACGGTGCGAGGGTGCCTGTGCCCAGCTGCCCTGCAAGCTCCCGCTGGCACTGCTGGCTGGGCAGCAAAGCAGCACACTGGGCTCTGTTCCAGGCTGTAGCTTCTCGGTCGTGCCAGGAGCTGTGGTTTTTCCTTACACTTTTCATGGAGGCCAGATCAGTCATCTTCCCATTCCCCCACTTCAAGCTGTGTTGCAGGGGGCTTGCTGCCACCCCAGTGCTGGGCTGCCCAAGTCCAGGGAGAGCTCCAGTACCTGGGCTGCATGCATGTGGGGTAGATCCTGAGCTGTGACAAGCACGGATCATGATGCTGCTGTGCAGGGGAGGCTGGTGTCCCCCTGTCCCAGCTGGTTGTTTTTCACCTCGTGTGTGTCTGTCTCCTGCTGCCTCCAGGGTGCCAGAGCATCACTGCCCCGCTCTTCCCCAGGGAAGATGCTGAGCCCTGGGCACGCCGTGGGGGCCTCTTTGGAGAGCTGCAGGTGAGGTCGCACCCCTGGCTGCTGGGGACTGGAGGAGCCCTTGGGAAGCCAGGATTCCATCTGCTGCTCCTGCCATGCTGTTGGGTGGCTGCAGGCTCGGGGAAATGATGCTGCTCAGGCCTCTGCACCATGGCTGCTGCTCCCGGGGCTTGGGGGGCCACAGAAGGACCCTCGTCCTGCCACCCCAAGGCAGGTTTGGAGCCAGGACAAGCTGCTCCATGATGGACTGTACCTCCTCCAGGCCCTGCTTCCCGTGGGGAACAGCTGTGACCTCTTTTATCACCCACCTCCACTCTTCCCGTCCCGCCAGCTGTACCTCCTGCGTCCGCTTCTGCCTCAGGACAAGGTGAGACTCATGGCCTGAACACACCACCTGCGCTGCTCACCCTGTAGCTCACCCTGCATGGCCTTTGCTGAAAAAGTGCTAACAAGAAACGTGCATGTTGGCTGCTGCCCCCAGGGCTGAGCTTACAGCACAGGATGATGGCAGTGGGAAGGGGCCCTGAGGGTCAGGCAAGCCTGGGGCAGGTCGCTCCGTGCTGCGTCCAGCAGTGGTGGCAGTCCCCAGGGTGGAGCCCCCTTCATCAAATGCCATGCAGCCTGCGGCAATCACCCTGCTCTGTCTGCCCTGCTGCCCCTCCTGGCTAAAGGAAATGCTGGCACTGCAGATCCACCACCATGGACACGTGTGCATCCCTGCTAAACACGGTACCCTGCAATGCACACCTGCATGGCTAACAGAGGTGGAGTTGCAAGAACGCGAGAGCAGATTATAATACCAGACTATGGCCGTCAGCGATTCCCATTGCAAGAGCTTGTTTTCAGTTGCTTGTTGTCAGATTACATCTGAACGTCTGTTTCCAGTGAAACTGTGAGAAAAACTCTTCTGAGCACTTGAGCCAGTTCTGGGAAGGCAGCTCAGAAGTGCCTTGCTCTGACCTTGTTGTTCAGTGATCAGGCAGCCTTCCCTTTGAGAAGCAGTGTTTTTACCAGGATGTTCTTTTTGCTGATCCTGTGAACAGCAGAAAGCTCAAATTTGACCAAGACAGGAATTTTTTGAGAGGTCCCACTTTGCATGTGCTCCATGGAGACTTGAATTTTGGTATTAATTTTGCTACTGTTCTGGCTGCTTTGAGCATGCTCTGGACTGGGGCTGATCAGCATTTTCTCAGCAGCTGCAGCTCTGGGGTGCCTGACTGGAATGGCAATGGCTCATTTTAAAGCAGGCTGTGCTGTGGCAGCAAGCCTCAGAGGCTAGCGGGACATAGTACACAACGGCTGTGCACGTTGCTCTGCACTAGCGCCCTGGGCAGGCTGCAGTACCTGCCTTCCCCTGACCAGCAGCACTGGAGGCTATGGCTCTGGTTGCGGTCCTTCTCTGGGGACAACGTGGCCACCTGTGGGTGCATCATGCTCTGGTGGAGTGGCAGGAGCCGAGGGGCAGCAGTGGGGCAGGGCCAAGGCTGAGGTGGTTTGGGCTCTTCCAGGGAGAGCTTTACCGAATGTGCCGGGAGGGTCTGGACTGTGACCCCAGCGTTGCAGACGTCCTCGTGGCCCACCCTGACCTGCTGGGTGACAGGTGAGACCTGGTCCCTCTGGGGCTCCCTCTGGATGTGTGCCAAGCCCGGGCGATGTGGCCTTGGCCAGCCAGGGCCCTCTCCTCCCACCCCCGCAGGGAGCAGCTGTGCACCGTGGCTGTGTGGGATGGCGCAAGGGAGGGCACGTCCAGCTGGGTCATGAAAGCTGCCGTGGGGACAGACCTGCAGCCCAGCTGGTCCCTAAGGGGGCTGCAGTGGCTCCCCCAGCTGAAGTCATCTGTGGGGGGTCTCAACAGGACAGGGCAGGGGCGCTGGGTGCTGCAGGGGCAGAGGGTGGACGGCTGCTCCAAGCTCTCCTTGAGCTGGGCTCGGCCTCGGCTCAGCAGTGCCTCTGGCTGGCAGGCTGCTGGGCAGCTTCCTGCACCTGAGCCCCGAGTACACGTTCGTGCTGGAGGACGAGGGTGGCCCGTGTGGCTACGCAGCCGGAGCGCTCTGTGCTGAAGGCTTCCTGCGAGAGCGAGCCAGCAACTGGCTGCCGGCCATGCGGCACAAGTACCCCCGGGAGCTGGGTGTGGGCGGCCCAGCCCTGGGACAGGTGAGGGGAGCGTCCGCAGTGGTGGGGAGTGGGGAGGGAGGAGGGAGGGCTCCTTCACCTGTGCTTGTCACCTGCAGGATGCCCTGGAGGAAGCACTGCTCTTCTTCCACGCAGAGCCACCGGCCGTGCCCCTGCCCGTGCTGCGGCGCTTCCCCTCCCTGGTGCAGCTGGGCACGGCCCCTCGGGTGCTGGACGTGGGGGCCAGCCGCAGCCTGGCCGTCTGCCTGCTGAGTGCGCTCAGAGCCAATGGTGAGCTCCATTTCGGTGGGGCTGGGACTCCATCAATACAGTGCAACCCCATCGCGACCCCCTGCCCACCCCAGAGCTGGAGGCAGCCATCTCTGGGGCTCCCCTTCCTGCAGTCTGAACCCAGCTCCCCGGCACCATGACCTCCCCTTGCACCAGGGACAGGTGGACATGTGCCGCAGGCCTTGCATGGTCACCCGCTGCCACGGGCAGCCCTGGAGGGGGGCTCAGCTGCTGCCCTCAGCCCTGGGGTGAGGCTCCCAGAGCTGGGGGCCTGAGCACTTCTCTCCCTTGCAGGCTCGCGGGGAGTGTTTTGCCAGGTCAGTGCCACTGACCAGCAGCAACTGAGCTTCTACAGCAAGCTGGGTTTCGTCGCCCTGCCTGTGCCCTGGCCCAGCTCCCCTGGTGCTCGGCTCTTGGGACGCCTCCTCTGAGTGAGCATTGGGCACGAGCATGGGGAGACGGCACCACAGGACGGGAATTGGCAGCGTGTCTCAAGGGAGCAGAAGCAGAAGGGCACCTCGGGCAGGGCAGGTACATGGGGGATGTGGCCTGGGGGTGAGCAGGGTGCCCCAAGGATGTGCACAGGGTACCAGGCTGTGGGAGTACTTGGCAAGAGAGGGGCATTTCTGCTCCTTCAGGAGATTTGGCCATCCAGGCCCTTCACTCCTGCTTGCTGAGCACCCTCCACCTATGCCAGGGAACAAGCAGTGTCCCTGGGCTGCCTGCAAAGCACCCAGCCTGGCAGGTGGTGCACGGGCAGTATTTGGGGTAGTGGTCTTTGGGCATGGCGTGTTGGCACTGGGACAGTGTCCCTGTCCTCCCGATGGAGCTGCCCAGCTCTCTCCATCCCCATTGTGGCCCCAGTCTGGACAGCTGGTGCCAGGGCTGGTTCTTGGCACCCAGGAGCTGCTTGTTGTATGGCTGGAGCTGGCATGGGGCACAGTGAGGCAGCCCTAATCTCTGCTGCCCAGGGGCTGAGGGAAGCGCTGTCCTCAGTAATAAAGCATTTGCTGGTCTCTCACCATGGTTCGTCTCCTGGGGATGTTATTGGGATACCGGCATTTCCCTCCAACACCCCTGTGCCCGCCTTGCACAGACTGTGCTTACAGACAGTGCGGTGGAACCCGGGCAAAGCAGTGACTTTGTGGCTGCCTCTCCAACTGCTCACCAACCCTCGGCCTCCCCCGCACCACACTACGGGAATGAGCCCAGCCAGGCTCCCCGCAGCTCCGGGGCTCCCCTGCGGGATGGGGCTCCCCTGTGGCAATGGCTCCCTGGTGTGCCCGGGGGTCCCTGCCAGCACACACAGGAATACCAAGGGGGGACGTCTGGCTGGCTGGCTTGCCTGGAAAGAGCTGGGAGGGAGGCATGGAGGGAGCAAACGCTCACTGGGTGCTTTACCTCTGTGCTTGCCAAAGCTGGCTGCCCCTTGGTCATGGGGCGAGGAGGAGGCTGGGTGGCAGAGGGACCGGGAGCAGAGGGGGGCTCGGGCAGCCCCTGGCCTTCCCCGTGCCTCACCGGGATGCGCTGCTCCATGCCCGGGAGCTGCTCTGCGAGGGTCTGCAGCCCGGTCCCCGTCCCCGGGTCCGCCGGGGGCTGTGCCGGGAGCGCGGTGCTCGCGGGGCGGGGGCGCAAGGCCGGGGACCCTGCAGGGAGAGGTCCGAGCTGGAGGCTCCGTGCCGGGGTCCGGTGCCGGCCCCGGAGCGGAGCCCCCCGGGGGAGCGGGGCCCCGCCGCGGCCGGATCCGTGCGGGGCGCCGGGCCGGGGCCGCTCCGTGCGGAGCCGGGGCGTCGGGGCGGCACGGGCCGGCCCCGGACACTGGGGCGCTGCGCGGGGCGGGCCGGGGCGGAGAGGGGCGGCTCGGCTCGGCTCGGCTCGGCACGGCCCCGCCGGCACTCGGCTGGACGCTCTCGCCCGGCGCCGCCGCAGCCGCGCAGCCCGTGGGGACGAGAGGTACGACCCGGGGCCCGGGGCCCGGGGCGGGCGGGTAGCGCGGCTCGCGACCGGCCCGGAGCGGCGGGGCTGGGCGCGCCGGGAGCGCGGGGGGCGGCGGGCGCGGCGCTGGGCGCGGGTGCCGGGGGCGCCCCGCGCGGCCCCGGGGCTCGCGGCGAGGGGCCGCGCGTGGGAGGCTTCGCGGCGTGCGCGGGGATCCCGGCGCGGTGCGAGCGGCGGCGGGCCGGGGTCGCGAGGCGCGCTGCAGAGCCGCTGCCGGCGCGGGGGGTGAGCGGGGGCTGCGCGGGGCCGTGCCGCGCGAGGGCTGCGTGGCCGCGCGGGACGCGCAAGCTCCGTCCCCGGCCCCCGGTTCACCGGCGCGGCTGCGCGGTGCTGCGCGGGCTGCCCCTGCCGGCGGCCGCGCGGGGGGTGCCCCGCGCCCGGTACAGAAAGCCTGCTTTGTGCGCGGTGCCGGCGGCGGGGGAGCCGTGTCGTGTTCGCCGTGCCGCGCGGCTGCGTCTGGCGGGGTGCAAGGGTTTGGGCAGGCTGCGGCGTGCGTTCCCCACGCGCTTGCTGGGAAGGGGAAGGGGAAGGGGAAGGGGAAGGGGTGCCCATCAGATCCGGCAGGTTAGCGGGCTGCTGCCTGGGGGCTGCGCAGCCATGCGTAGCCCTGAACGTGCTGAGCAGCGCCTGCCTTCAGGAGGCTCGTTTGCTGAGCTGTGGTTTACAAAGGGCGGTGGAGACTCAGGATTTCCATGAAGGTGGAATTTGCTTCTTCGCTGGAAGAGAGGAAGGACGAAGGGACGCGAGGCTTGAAGGCTGGGGGCCTGGGCACGTCCTGCATCCTCTCAGCTGCTCTCCAGAGGAGTTGGCGGGCAGCGGAGCAGGTCTCCTCTCTCCCAGTAGCTCTGAGATGGCTGGTTCCCTGCCCTGCGGTGCCTGGCCCCCCCAGACCCGTGGTTTGCCTCCCAGCCTGGCTGGGCTGTTGCGACTGTGGCCAACGGCTACAGCATCTGCACATTCCTTTGGGGTCTTCCCCTCCTGCCTGCCCCTGCAGAGCCCAGAGGAGCCAAGAGCAGAGCTGGCAGCTGTCTCCCTGCTGTGTCTCAGGGAAACCCAGTGGTGTTAGGAACTGCAAAGAGCTGCGCTGTGTGCTGCCCTGGCTTAGAGGCTGACAGCAGAACAGGGGACATCAGACAGTCCAAAGGGCTCAGGACTGCTTGAACCAGTGGGCTGGACCTGGTGAGTGCACTCAGGTGCTCTGTCCCCAGCTGGCACCCAGGACAGCCCCAGAGTCGGGGCGTGGTGTCTACAGCAGTGTCCCCATCACTGTCTGGGACAGGGACATGCAGTGGGACAGCGGGGACAGGCACACAGCCTTCTTTCTGGTCAGCCAAGGGCAGCGAGCCCCCAACGAGCCCCACCAGGAGGTGGTGGTGTGGGGAGGTGTCACCGAGCCTGCCAGTGTGGTGGGGCTGCTGGGGTGGCCCTGGGTTGTTCCTCGGTGCCACTGGGAGCAGTTCAGCTGGGAGCCCTGGGGCCCCTGGACTTGGCTGTGCTTCTCCTGTGCCTCCTATCCTGTGGGGTCCCTGCTGGCGGGTCCAGCCGATCCTGCCCCAGCGAGGCAGGGCTGTCACAACCCTCGGCTCCAGCACCCCTGGGCTGCTGGGAAGCAGGAGAACGAAGGAGGCCAGTCCAGGCAGCCAAGATTGCGAAAGGGCCGGTGCGGGAAGCCAGGCTCTGGCCTGTGTGTGCTGGGGCCCCAGGGAGATGGGGAGGGAGTGGAGCCCAGTGCCTGAAGCCATGGGACCCAACAGACCTTCTCCTGCCCCTGTGCTGGGGACGCAACCCTTTGCTCTCAGGGATGTCCCGGCGTGGGCCTCGGCAGAGTGTGATCCCGTCACCTCTTGACCTTCCCAATGATGGATAAACAGAGGGAGCTGCTTCCTCCTTCTCCTGGCAGGCTTCCCAGGTCGTCGGTCATTTGCTCTGCTCTTCTCTGAGTCCTCCCAGTCTGTCAGTGCCTGCTTTGCTGCATCTCCCTGTGCATGCCTCAGGCCTCCTGTGCAGCACTGCTGAGAGAGCCCACTCCTGCGGTGCCACCCCAGCCTGGCCCTTCCCTGCTGCTGCTGCCTGGGACGTTGTCCCCGTGCCACGGAGGTGACCTGTGCTTGGCTGCCGGCATGCATGAGGACCCAACACACCGACCTGCTCTATATCTGCTTCATCTGCTCCTTCCCAAGCCTGTTTACTATTCACTGAGGTTTTGCTGGGGTAGACCAAAGTCCGTCCCAGTGCCTGGTGGGTACTGAATGGCACAGCCTCGGAGCCAGCATCCCCGTGCTTGGGGTTTCCCTCGCTGTCACTGCTTGCCCCTGGTGGTACAGCTGAGCCCCTGGAGGGCACAGCCCCCGTGCTGGGGGAGCGCAGCCATGCTGAGGGCACTGGGGCTACCTGGCTAGGGAGTGCAGCTCCTGTGGGGCGCTGGAGCCCTTGTTTGCTGGGAAGGGCAGAGTGGTGGGGCTGGTTTGGGAGCAGGTCAAGCAGTGCCATGGTTCCTGCTGCCACATGGAGCTGCCCTCAGCACAGAGGGGACTCTGCAGCTGGGCTGGGGGTGTGGATCCTGTGGTCTCAGCTCTGTGGTGCACTCAGGTACCCACAACCAGCTCCATCCCTGCTGTATGCCAGGAAGGGGCTGGGGCCTGGCACATGCCTGGCTGGGACATTCCATGAGACAGCAATGCTCCCTTGTTGCCAAGAAGGCTGATGTTATCCTGGGGTGCATTACAATGAGTGTTGCCAGCAGGCCAAGGGAGGAGATCCTGCCCCTCTACTCAGCCCTGGTGAGGCCACAACTGGAGTATAGTGTCCAGTTCTGGGCTCCCCAGTACAAGAGGGAGATGGAGCTACTGGAGCGAGTCCAATGGAGGGCTATGAAGACGATGAGGGGACTGGAGCATCTCTCATATGAGAAGAGACTGAGAGAGCTGGGCCTGGTTAACTTGGAGAAGAGAAGACCAAGAGAGGATCTTATCTATGTGTATAAATATCTGTCGGGAGGACAGGGCCAGACAAGAGGCAACGGCACAAACTGAAACATGTGAAGTTCCAGCTGAATACGAGAAAACATTTCTTTATTGGGAGGGTGACAGAGCACTGGCACAGGTTGCCCAGAGAGGCTGTGGAGTCTCCTTCTCTGGAGACATACAAAACCCACCTGGATGTGATGCTGCGCAACGTGCTCTGGGTGATCCTGCTTGGCAGGGGGGTTGGACAAGGTGATCTCCAGAGGTCCCTTCCAACCTCAGCCATTCTGTTATTCTGCGATTCTTGAGGTTTTCTGGGCAGTCACAAGGACCTGGGCTGCTCTCCAGCATCTATGTCTGGTGCTTGCTGGGGGCCAGCCCATCCCCGCAGCTGGGTGCGTGTCCAAGCCCCATTCACCTGCCAGGGGGATGCAGGAGCACCTTGCACAAAACCCCTGTCAGAGAGGGGACTTTGTGGCTGCAGACAGAAGCCAGCAGTGGGGTGCCTGGGGCCCTGGGGCAGGCAAGTCTGGGCAGGATTGTGCCCAGCTCCTGGGTGACAGCAGCAGCCAGGGCACCCATCCCTGTCCCAGGCAATTCTTGGCCCCCGACCCTCCCACAGGTGTTGCCTGTCCATGCCCCCAGCTGTCTGCACATCTGCTCTCCAGTGGATGTGTGCGGTTCATGCTTATCTCTGGTCCTTAGGAGCAGAGCTAGCATCCTCCCTGACACCCCTTGTACTGCTGCTTGCATCAAGCATCCCCTGAGCCGGAGCGGTGGCAACCCCCCTTGCTCCCAGCAGGACCGAACAGCCTGTCCCCTCATGGCCTCCACCAGCCGCAAGGAGGCTGGACAAAGGGGTGCCCCTTCCTCTGGCCAGATGGAGAAGTGAGGGGGATGCCCCCTCAGGACTCTTGCTCAGGTAGATCAGCTCTTCCAGGGTGCAGGGGACCCCCGGCTTGTCTGTGCCTGCCAAAGAGCCCCCAGCCCTGGCACAGACCTCATGCCCGCAGCAGATCCAGCCGGCAGGACTGTGGTCCTGTTGGACTGAGTCAGGGCTGGCCCTCTGGTTGCGGTGATCCAGAGACAGGAGCTGCAGGGAAGGGCCCGAGCTTGAAACCAGGAGATGCTGAGTGCAGATCTGCCCCGTTGGAAGCGTGTGGGACTGCGCAGCAGCTGCCTGGGGCAGGGCAGGCGGGGGACTCCCTGTTCCCACAGCAGCAGTTGGGTCCGAGAGCAAAGCTTGCAGTGAGCAAGGAAAAAAGGGCAGTGTCACCATGCTGGAGGAGCAAATACACTGCTGGCATTTAAGAAAGTGGAAAAAGTGATCTGGACAACGCCAGCCCTGTTAGCCCAATGTCTGTGATACTGAGCCTCAGAGAGGCATTGCGAGAGGGAGATGTTACAGAAATGGGAAAATGGCTCCTTTTTCCCCCAGGGAGTCCACGCTGCCAACCTAACCGCTCTCCTGGATGCACGTGGGAAGTGCTGCAGGCCTGTGCTGACCTCACCAGGACAGGGGGGCAGGCGGCAGGGGCTGAGGACAGGCTGAGCTGAGGCAGGGGGAGCAAGTAGGGAGGGGGACGCTGGAGCCTCTGCAGAGGACAGCGGTAACCCAGGAGCACTGCAGACGGTGACTGCGGGACCCCTTCAGCGAGCTGCGGTTAATACAGAGGGGGATGGTAGGATTTAAGCAGGTTCAGAAGCAACTGAAGGACTGTGAGGAAGACAAATCCACAGAGAGCTTTTGAATGCAAAGACAGGGGTGGCTGAGCTGTGGGCACCACAACAGGGAAGCAACAGAACATCCCCGCCCTGTCCCAAGGCACTCCTGCTGCTTCTGTGGGCATCAGGGTCTGAGCTGAGGGACATTTGCCGTGGCCTGGCGCCGCCACATGGCTCTCGCCCTGACTGATGGCGTCAGGATGTGGAGGATCTCCCGGTGCCAGCCCCATTGGCAGCGCACAGTGCCCAGACAGCCTTGTGTGGGGCTTCCCCACAACCCCAAACACAGGGCTGGGGCTGAGACCTTGCATCCAGCCAATCTGGAGGCCGGCGGCTTCAGCAATCCTGTCAATAGCAAGTGTACCAGGTCCTGTGGTAGCACTGCTGCGACTTGGTGGCACTGGGTGCTTTCCGTGGCACCAGTGCATGGTCCAGACAGACCGAGCACTTTCCTGTGTGCTGTGTTCTGGTCTCTGATCCTGCATGCTTTGTTCTTGAGTGCATGGCCTTACATTTCTTTCTAGACAAGGTTATAGTCTATGTGACGCCATTTTGCCAGGCCGCCCAGGTCTGTCCCCATCTACACACTCTGCCCATTTCTGTCTTTGCAGACTGTACCAGGAGAGGACTTTTTTTCTCCTTCAGACATGGTTCTGCTTTTGAAAAGCATGTGATCCTCACCAGAGAGCCCACTGAATGGTGACTTTCCAGTTGTAACCACATTTTAGTTACAGCAGGTGTCCAGTTTTAATCCACTTAGCAGAAGGTGCACTGATTTTGTTGAGTGCTAATCTTTCATTAAAAGGTCATGCAAGATGAATCGAATGCCTTCCAGTCTCAGCCTGTTGTATCAACACAGTTACTTCAATTAACCAAACTTGTGATCTCATAAAAGGTCACACCAGTTTTGTGACATGGACCATTTCTGCAGAACTGTGGAGATTGGCATTAATTGTGCTGCTGCCCTTTGGCGTTGTATTGGCCCCGTCACAAAGCAGCCTGGAGCTTGCCTGCAGTCAGCACCAGCAGAGATCGCCTGCCTCATTCAGTGCAAGTGTGGGGGAAGCTTTAGCTCCACGTGTGCTTGCAGATTCCACAGTCTCCCCAGGTGAGTTAAAATTAGCACTGAGAGGGCCCAGACTTGCTGGCAAGCACTTGTGTGTGACGTGTGGCGCAGCCTAGCTCTGTAGATTTACATTGCTTCACTTGGGAAGGACAGGATGTCCCCTCTGACTGATGCACAGAATAAGAAGCGTTTTATTACTGCTGTGAGATGTTAAACTGATCCCCTCGCTGCTTTCCAGGCAGAGCAGAAACAAGGCTGGAGCACTCCTGCCCTGCCTGCCCCCGCTGGCAGGTCTGGGATGGCCCTTTGTGCCTGCCCTCCCCTTTCTCCTGCCTAACAGGCTGATTAAAAGGTTCAGCAAAGCATTTCCCTGCTGCCTGCCCACAAATATGCTTCCTGCTGGGCTTCTCTTTGTTCTTGCAATGCCAAAGCAGGCAGCCGAGGTACGGGTAGCCCAGAGCCAGCCACTGCAAACCCAAGGGCTCGTAGGGCGCATTCCTGACCCCCAGTGGCTCTTGCTGTCCCTGTCAGTGCTGCTGTGTCCCCCATGCCCCAGAATGTGACAGAGGAAAGAGCAGGGCCGGAGTTGATGCGATTGCCCCACAGGGGTCAGCATCTTCCTGCTGCAACGTCTGCGCTGGCCGTGGACCAGTGCTGTTGGTGCCCTTGCCCTCGCCCTCCCTCCTCACGTCCCTGCAGGCACTGGGACTCGCTGGCACCGTGCTGGTGTCCCAGCCCGAAGGGGCAGGAGGCGGCAGGGGGCTGTGTCAGGGCAATGGGCACAGGGAAGGGTTTGTCTGCCTGTCCCTGCTTCGTGTTCAGGAGTCACTGGAGGCTGGAGTGGTGACCTGGCCTCCGTAACCTGGCAAAGAGAAGCATGACAGAGCAGGAGCAGGGCCGATTCCCATAGAAAACCTATCCCATGGTTGGACACGGGGCTGTGGGGCCGTCCCTGAGCCCAGGCTCAGTGCTGGTGGCAAGGCCCAGGGCGATTGTCCCGGTGCAGCACAGGGATGTATCTCGCCCCAAGGAATGGGCTCTGACAGCTCTGTGGCTCCATCCAACCAGCACGCTGGAGCTGCGAGGGAGCAGGGGATGGGGTGCACAGGGCGGTGGCTGGCAGAGGAAGTGTGCCGGCACCATGGGGCTTGTCTGTGAGACGCACGGGCTGAGGAAGGAGCATGTGCAGGGCTTGCATTTGCTTTCCCTTCTGCGTAGCCCTGTAGCTAAACATCAGAGTCTGAAATCACCCCAGCTTTTAGGTGAGCACGCTCGACCTTATTCTCTTAATGTTGTCTAATGACAACCCGTGTGAGTGAGGCATGTGGGATGTGCTCCCAGTGGGTTTGGGTGCTGGGCCTGTCCCAGGAGGGGCTCCCAGGCAGAGGGGGCACTGTGCAATGGGCCGGCTGGGGTCAGGCTGTGGGGCTGCAGCCCTGCGGCGGGAGGCTCGCCGTGCCTTGGTGCTGTGCTGCCAAACACGCCGCCAGCCCGGCCTGGAGCAGTGCTGGTGCTGCCTGCACAGGCATGCTGATCCCAGGCTGCGTGGCGCTGAGGGGGTTAAGGTGGTCCCTGGCGGCACACGTGGGAATAGGGTGAAGGCGGTTTACAGAGAAATGTTTTCACCATTGTTTGTCAACGAGGCTGATGCAGGAATACCGCATCTCCCGCAGGTATTCTCAGGGAGCCACAAATGTTATTGAAGAGCTGGAGAAAATGCCTGACAGGGAGAGATGTAAATGGCTCCGGTTGCGTCGCTCCTGACAGTGGGCAGGAGCGTGGCTTGGCAGCCCCTTGGTCAGCAGCTCCAGTCCTGGCTGCCGTGCGGCCGGTGGCGTACCGAGGTCCACGGCCAGCCCAGCCAGGCCACCCCATTCCCTGTCCCTGTCCCAGCACCTCTGCTCCAGCAGCCGGTGTCCCTTCCTTTCTGGAGGTGACGCGCGCCCCTTGGCACATCTGCTGTCGTTCTCGGTGCGGGAGATGTGATCCAGCAGCACAGCACAGCGAGGGGCCGGGGGCGGCGGGCAGGGCTGTGGCTGGCAACGGGGCTGGGGGTGCAGGCGGGCGGTGGCCAGGGGCTGTCCCCGCCTGGGGACGGGACACACGGGCGTGCTGGCACCTGGCGGAGCTGCGCAGGAGCGGGGGGGTTTCACCGCACGGCGCCGGGCTGAGCTGGTGTTGCAGCACGATGTGGTTCTCCCGCCTGCCCTGACGCTGTCTCCCCACGCAGGACCACGCTGCCATGGGACACCACAGCACGTGGACGTGGCAGGAGCTGCTGGTGCTGCTGGGGGTGCTCTGGCTGTGGGGGGGCAGCGCCCAGCCCACCCCTCTGGGCCCCACGCGCAGCCCCGCGCCCCAGCTGAAGTTTCGCCTGGCTGGCTACCCACGTAAGCACAACGAGGGCCGCGTCGAGGTCTTCTACAACGATGAATGGGGCACCATCTGCGACGACGACTTCACGCTGGCCAACGCGCACGTGCTGTGCCGGCACCTTGGCTTCGTGGCTGCCACTGGCTGGGCCCACAGCGCCAAGTACGGCAAAGGCGTCGGTAAGAGGCGCAGCCGTGTGCTGCACTAGGCTGGTGTGGGGACCAGCAGGGCCCCGTGTCTGCAGAGTGCCTGGCAGCGTGACTGTCCTTGTGTGTGTGCGCCTGCATGTGTGTGCATGTGCAAAGCAGACTGGGAAACTCCACGTGTGCATGTGCGTGTGTGTCCCCAGCACTTAGGGAGGATGTATGCATGCACTACAACAGCGGGCTGTGCATGCCCTGGGTGGTGCAGGTGGCTGCAGGGCTGTGCCGGTGAGGGCACGTGCAGAGGTGCAGCAGGCTGCGTGCAGGCGAGATGCCGTACAGGCCCCAGGATGTGTGCTACATGCAGGCACTGTGGAGACTCCCCACCAGCTGCTCCCACACTCAGGCTTTCCCTCGTTGCATGTCTGGCCCCAGCTTTGTGCCGAGGGAGGGCTGCCCCAGCCTCATGTCCAACCAGTGTCCTACCCTTGTGCCTGCTACATGCCTGCGTGGCCCTGGCCGTGCGCAGCGGGCACCCTCCCTGCTCCTGGGGGCTGCTGTGTGGGCTCGGTCCCCTCTCACCTCTGGCCCTGGCATGTGGCAGGGCGGATCTGGCTGGATAACGTGAATTGTGCGGGAGGTGAGAAGAGCATTGGGGACTGCAAACACCGGGGCTGGGGGAACAGTGACTGCAGCCATGAGGAAGATGCAGGTGTCATCTGCAAGGATGAGCGCATCCCAGGCTTCAAGGACTCCAACGTCATTGAGGTGAGGGTGCTGTGTCTGGGGCGGCTCTGCCTGGCTTTTGACCTCCCTACCTGGTCGGGGGCAGCTTCCTCACTGCAGCCCGGCAGGCGTCTGTGCCTGCCGGTGGGGAGGGGGGGCTGCGGTGCGCAGCCCTGCAGCAGGCAAATCCTGCCCCTGCCCCACGTGGAGTGCAGTACTGCCACAGCATCCCCTGGGCATCCTGAGCTGCTCCTTCCCTCGTGGCATCTGCAGGCCACGGGGGCTGTCCTGTGCCCCTGCAGACTGTATGCCCGTCTCCTGTCTGCCAGGGGCCCTGGTCCCAGACCTGCTCATGCACACTGCACTCTGCTGGCATGTGTGGCCGCTCCCCTCTAGCTCTCTTCCAGGCTGTTTCTCAGACCACACCTTGGGTGTGGGGGCATGGTGCAGCTCTGGGCATGCGCTGGCTGGGGTCCCACCAAGAGAGGGGTGCTGGAACCATGTCCTGCAGGCTGTGCCCAGCATCCAGCGCCCTGTGCTGCTATCCTGCCCTGGGAGGGTGCCTGGGCTGGGGTCTGGATACAAGGTTCCTGGGTGAAAGGATGGCAGCACTGGCTCTCCCGGCTGCAGTCCTGGACATAGACCTGAGGGACCAGGGACAGGGATAAGTACTTGGCTACCCTGGGCCGTTGGAGATGGGACTGTCCTGTCCCTGTTCCCCACATGGGCCTGGGGACCCCCCCTCCTGCAGGGCATCCTTGGGCTGGCAGGGAGCGGGAGCCCAGGGGTGCCAAGCAAGCCTGGGGTGACCCATGCCCTGCAGACAGAGCAGAGCCACGTGGAGGAGGTTCGTCTGCGGCCGGTGGTGTCAGGGGCCCGGCGGCGGCTGCCGGTGACAGAGGGCATCGTGGAGGTGCGCTACAAGGATGGCTGGGCACAGATCTGCGATGAGGGCTGGGACACCAAGAACAGCCGTGTCATCTGTGGCATGATGGGCTTCCCTGCAGAGAAGAAGGTGAACAGGAACTTCTACAAGTGAGTGGGGCTGGCAGGGAGTCCCATGTGGCTGGGGTGTTGGAGCAGCACTGGGGGATGCCAGGAGCAGTGCTGGGGGGACAGTCGGGAGCATGCTGTTGGGCATTGAGGCTCCCCAGCATCCCTCCCGTCCCTGCAGTTCACCCAGCCCTAGCTCCATGGGCCATTTGGGCACTTGCTAACCAAGCTGGGGGTCTGTGGCACGTCTGGGGGCCACCAGTCTCCCCATGCACCACTGCAGAGCCTGACCGAGAGGGCAAGTTTTGCTCCCCAACAGTGGTGCACCTCCACATTTCCCTCTCGTAGGGAGTGCGGGGGTCCCTGTGCCCGGGGCGGTTTGTCGTGAGCCAGGCAGGGATGCTGCCACAGCACCGTGGCTCAAGGGAGGGGCCCGGGTGTGGGTGCGCTGCCCGCGGTGCAGTGTCCAGCACTGTGCGCACCCCTCACCGCACAGCCAGGGTGTTGCTCCTGCAGGCGGTTGAAGCGCGCAGCCAGGACGAAGGGACAGAGCCCAAGGCTGGGCAGCAGGTAAGGGGCTGGGGCGCCCTGTCTGCTGAGCCCTGGGCAGCACCGGGCTGCCCTGTCCCGCCAGTCTCTGTAGTCCAAGTGGATCCTGGCATGAGTGGATCTGGACAGAGCAAACTGAGGGCCTGTGGTGTGTTGGGCAGGAAGAGCCCACTCCAGTGGGACCTGTCTGGGCGCACTGGGGTCCCCTGTCCCCCATGAGAGATGCTCTTTCTCCTAGGCTGCTGGTGACCCAGGCAGAGCAGCCTTGTCCTGCACAATGGGCAGGGTCTGTGTCTGCAGGGCAGTCCCATTGTGGGCAGGGTCCTGGCGGAAGGCATGGGGAGGGCTGCGGTGCTCTGGGCTGCAGCCCTGCGGGGACAGGGAGGCCTCGGAAAGGAGCTCTCTCTCCTGGTGGATAGGGAGGGTGGGCTGCAGGAATGGGCTGCTTTCTGCAGAAAGCAGCAGTGGGGAAGCTGGAAAGGCTGCGCACTTCCCTGTTCCCCATTGGGTGGGATGGCACGGGCATTAAAGTGCTTGCTCAGCCATGCTGGTAGTGCTGGGCACCAGGGCAGTGGGCATGGCGGTGCTGGTAGTGCTGGGCACTGGGCTGACGGTCATGGTTTGGTAGGTCTTGTCCCAGGTGCTGCACCTGCCCGGGATCTCTTGCACCGTCTGCCCACTCGCTCTTGCTGCCATTCTGCCTGACCCCAGGGACAGTCTGGCTGCCCTTTCCCTCTGGCCCTGCACTGCTGCTGACGGGTTTGGTAGTGGGTGCAGAGGCCCAAGCTACATCCAAAGCCATCCAAAGCCCATCCTCCCTGGGCTGTTGCATGGTACCTCTCGCTTGAGCCCATCATGTGGAGAAGCTGCTCTGCCCCTGCCCCGCTTCAGCTCGGTACCACCATCCCCCTGGTGCTGAAGGTGCCCCATGTGCTCTTGACCCATCCCGAGTCCTTCACTGTGACTTCCCAGCACTGTGTCATCGATGGGCACCCTCCCCAGCTCCTGTAGCTCTGCCTGTGCTGGTGGTGGGAATCCAGGTGGGGTCAGCCTGTGAGGGTCTCCTCAAAGCCCCACTCACACGTCCGTCTTGCTGCAACTTGCTGTTGCTGCTTTGTCTGGTTGATGCCCACTACCTCTTTTCCACTGAGCGGGCATTATCCACGTGGCGCTGGGCGAAGTGCTGCGCCACGTCTGTAAGCAGCGATCCGCTCCCTTTCCTCTGCCTGCCACAGGAGCCAAGCTCTGGTTTGCCTGGGCTGAGCTGTTCAGGCTGCACGTCTGCAGCCTGTGTGGGGTGACGGCTGGAAGGGACCTCGGGGTTCTGGTCCAACCTCTCCTGCAGCGCTGTGGGCTGGCTCAGAGCTTCATCCAGCTGGCTTTTGAAAGACAACAAGGACAGAGATCCCACAGCCGTGTGGACTCTGCTCTGATGCTGAACGGCCCTCATGGGGAAAAAGTTTTCCTTACATCTAGTATGACCCTCTTCTTGCAAATTTTGCCTGCTTTCCCTTGTGCACCTGTCTTTGGCAGCTGTGAAGAGCCTGGCTCCGGCTCCCTGACAGCCCTTTGTGGGTGCAAGTTGGGGGCTGCCTGAGCCCCTGGAGCCAAATCATCCCCAGGCTGCAGCAGCCCAGCTTCCCATTTCTCCGCCGGTCCCTGGCTGTCCCGGTGCTGTCTGCAGGGCTCGCTCCACTTTGCTGATATCTTTCTTGTATCAGGAGACCCAGAACTGGGCGCAGGATCTACCTGTGGTCTCAGGAGTGCTGATGGGTGCTGATGTCCTCTGGACATTTGTGTGAACCCTTGTCCTGACTGTCCCGTGCTGTGTCACAGGGCTCACTGGGCTGCGTGGGCTGACACTGATGTGCTGCGGGCTGGCAGGACAGCTGCCAGGCTTGGTTTTGCCTTATCCCTAGTTTCTGGGGGGCTTGCAGTCCCCTGCCATGTTTTGTCACTCTTTTCTCCTTGTGGTCCCTGGGGATTTGGCCATGCTCAGCGTCCTCCTCCCCACCAAGCAAAACAAAGCATTTCTGAGGGTGTGGGGGTTACAAACAACATACCAGCATCCTATGGTTTTCTCTGCACTGCTCAGTGTGAACCCAGGGTACTCCCCGCGCTGAAGGTGGGTGCGGTGAGCTCGCACTCCATCTCACCAGTCTCACCATCCCCGTGGCTTCGGGGAGAGCACTGTCCACATGCACCGCTAGCTCGGCGCCATGCTTGCTAGGTGTCCTGCTCCCCTTGGAGCAAAGCACAGTGATGTTGTCTGGTGTCTGGATGAGGACAGGGGCATACCTCACTTGCACCTGACAGATCAAATCATTGCCACTGGTGTTTGATCTTCTGCTGTGTGTAAAAAGCAGCACGGGATGTTGCTGCATCTGTCACAGTTTCCTGGCGGGATGTGGGCAGGAAACTGCATCACTGCTGTGGAGGGCAGTTGTGTCATATTGCTGGCAGCAGATGATGCCATTGCACCCACGCATGACATGAAGTGGACGTGCATGAGGCTCACCAGGGGCACGCATGCCAAGCTCAGTCTCTAGGGAGAGGTGGCAGCCTGGGGCCCCAGGCTCCTTGATGGTTGTTTTCTGTTTTCCAGGCTGGCCTCCAAATCTCAGCCTAAAAAGCGCAGGGAGGACGTAGGGTCCAGGAAGAGGTAAATGGCTCCAGTGGGGAGCCTGAGTGCCTGGAGCCCTGCTCAGTGCTGCTGGAGCCACGCGTGTCCCCGTGCTGCTGGGACAGGGGCAGGGCCGGCGAGGGTTGGGCGCCCCAGGGGCACAGCGCATCCCACCGGGGATGGAGCCAGGGGATGGAGCGAGGGGCAGGGACGGTGCAGCCGCAGGTGGGGCGGCCGCCGACACCTCCACTCCCGGTGGCTGTGCCGCAGGCTGTCCTCTCTCCTTGCAGGCTGTTTGCGGAGCGGCAGCAGCTCAACTACCGCCTGCACTCCGTGTCCTGCACAGGGACGGAGGTGCACCTCTCCATGTGCACCTTCCAGTTCTACCAGGGCAACACCTCCACAGCCTGCGGGGCCGGCATGCCCGCCGTTGTCAGCTGCCTGCCTGGGCCCCTCTTCACCTCTGGCAGCACCCACAAGAAGAAGCAGCGCCAGCAGCAGCAGGGCCAGGTGAGCCCTGCAGGGTGGATGTGCGGTGCTGTGCTGGCCCACAACGGCCACTGCCCTGTTGCAGGGCTCTGAGCCCCTGGCTGGGCCAAGAGCAGGCGTGCAGTGTCCCTGGGTGACTGATCCGTAGGATCGGCAGGAGGTGGGGACCGCGTTCTGTCCCTGCATGTCACAGCCACCTCTGTGCTGCACTGTGCTGTGCTGTGGCACGCCGCTGTGCCACGCTACACGGTGCTGTGCTCTGCTGTGCCATGCCACACTGTGCTGCGCCACGTTGTGCCGCACCGTGCCTGCCGTGCTGTGCCGCACCGTGCCACACCACGGTGTCCCCTGCCGTGCTGTGCCGCACCGTGCCACACCACGGTGTCCCCTGCCGCGCCCTTACCCCACTCCCCCGCAGCTGCGGATCCGGCTGAAGGGAGGTGCGAAGGCCGGGGAGGGCCGTGTCGAGGTGCTCAAGAGCAGCGAGTGGGGCACAGTCTGCGATGACCGCTGGAACCTGCTGTCAGCCAGCGTGGTGTGCCGCGAGCTGGGTTTTGGCAGCGCCAAGGAAGCCCTCACTGGGGCACGCATGGGCCAAGGTGAGGGTCCTGGGCCAGGCATCGCCTTCAGATGGCCGCGCTGGGCGAGCCACAGCCAGGCCTGTCCCTGCGGCTGTGGGCAGCATGTGGTGCAGGGCTTGCCCTGAGCATCCCGGGGGACTGCAGCCGCTCGGTCCTTTGGGGAGGGCAGGGCTGTGCTGGGAGGGGGGCAAGGGCAGCTGCAGGGAGGGGATGGTGTCCCCGTGCGGCTGGGCGCTGAGCCCCGCTGTTCCTCTGCAGGGACAGGGCCTATCCACCTGAACGAGGTGCAGTGCCTGGGCACCGAGAAGTCCCTCTGGAGCTGCCCCTTCAAGAACATCACGCAGGAGGACTGCAAGCACACGGAGGATGCAGCCGTCCGCTGCAACATCCCCTACATGGGCTACGAGAACCTGGTGTGTGTTGTGGTGGGGGCTGCACATCCGTGGGGTTCCTGGCATCGGGGCCCTGGAGTGGGGGGCTGAGGGACCACAGCGGTGTCTGTGTCACCTGCTGAGCCTGGGGAGCCCATGGGACCTGACATAGGATGTCCCCTCGTCTGTCCTGTACTGCACCCCGTTGCAGCCGTTGTTTCCCCCAGTCTGGGGAAAGGGCTGCCCTGGGGGGGTTGGGGATTTCTGGGGACTGGAGTCCCAAACTGCCCCTGTGAGTAGGGGGGTGGAAGGGAGGCCCCTGGGGGGCTCTGAGGGCTCTGTGGTGCCCCCTGCTCAATGGTGTGGGGCAGCTGCTCCCTGCTGAAGCACCTGAAAAAAAATCGCTGTGGGCCAAGCAAGAGAGATTTTTTTTTAACTGATGATGAAATGAGCAAATGGAGCAGCACCATCCTCTTTGACCTAGAGTCTCATTTCATCCACTTTGGGCTTTTTAACCGTTTTAACACTCTCACGCCTGTCATTTCTGAAATGAGAATGCATTTTGAAATGAATCGCTTTCCCTGCTTTGGTACACACTTCCCAAACCCACAAAGTCTTGGCCCCAAAACTGCCATTTTTGGCGAGTTCCCAGCTCACCAAAAGTTGTGCCTGGCTCTGCTCAGCTCCTGGCTGCCTCCTCCTTCTTGCCCTGCCGCCCTGGCCCCGGGGCCCATCCAGGTGCTGCCGTGCGGCCCCGGCTGCCTGGGTGCCTGGGCAGGATGCGCTGTGGGACACGGCCCCAGCAGCAGGAGCATCGCTCGTGATGCCGATGACACTGCCACTGCCTTTCTCTGCAGATTCGGCTGAGTGGGGGTCGGAGCCGCTTCGAGGGGCGGGTCGAGGTGGCGGTGGGGGCTGGTGACGGGGACGAGCTCCGCTGGGGTCTGGTCTGCGGCGAAGGCTGGGGTACGCTGGAGGCGATGGTGGTCTGTCGCCAGCTGGGTCTGGGATTCGCTAACCACGGCTTACAAGTAGGTGCTGGTGCCAGCTTGGCCAGGGCAGCGAGCCGCCACCACCACTGCTCCGCGGGGACGGGGACAGGGACGGGGACGTGGCGGGGGGCGGTGCAGTGTGGGGTGCATGCTCACGGCCCCAGGACTTCCCCACAGATCCGCCTAGCCGGCGGGAGGACGGCGTTCGAGGGCCGCGTGGAGGTGAAGCGCGGCAGTAAGTGGGGCACAGTGTGCAGCGATGGCTGGACCACCAAAGAGGCCATGGTGGCCTGCCGCCAGCTTGGCCTGGGCTACTCCCTGCACGCGGTGACGGTAGGTGCTGGCAGGGAGGCGCCTGGTGATGCCCTGGCAAGCACAGACACCGGCGCTTCCCTGATGGCCCCGGGGCTGAGAGGGGTGATGGGACGTGGCCCCTCTGTGCCATGCGATAGGACTTGTGGGGGCAGCCTGGGCGGGCGGGCAGGGTGTACCGGGGCAGGGTGCGTCTGAGCCGGGGCACCCACAGCATTTGGCCCAGCCTGTCTCACCCACCCCAGGAGACGTGGTACTGGGATGCCAGCAACGTGACGGAGATGGTGCTGAGCGGTGTGAAGTGTGCTGGCCACGAGATGTCCCTGAGCCACTGCCAGCACCACGGCAGCAGCCTGAACTGCAGGAACACGGGCACGCGCTTCGCCGCAGGCGTCATCTGCTCGGAGAGTGAGTGCTTATGGGGACTGTGGGCAACGGGGCCGGGGGGCCAGGGGCTGCAGAGGAAGAAGCTGTGGGCAAGGGGCTCTGCAGGTGGTGGGGGCTGTGGGGTCGGCCTGTGCCGGCTGATGGGGTGGGTACACATTCACCTGGCTGGCTCAGCCCTGCTTGCGCTGAGCAGCGGTGTGTCCGGCCCTCCCTGAGCCACTGCCTGCTCCCCAGCCGCCTCCGACCTGCTGCTGCATGCGCCGCTGGTGCAGGAGACGGCGTACATCGAGGACCGGCCGCTGCACATGCTGTACTGTGCCGCCGAGGAGAACTGCCTCTCCAGCTCGGCCCGCCTGGCCAACTGGCCCTACGGGCACCGCCGCCTGCTCCGCTTCTCCTCCCAGATCCACAACAACGGCCGTGCCGACTTCCGCCCCAAGGCTGGCCGCCACTCCTGGGTCTGGCACGAGTGCCACCGGTGCGTGCGTGGCGCGGGCAGGGAACGGCCTGGGCTGGGGCTGCAAGCAGCAGGAGGGCGGTGGTGCTGCTGGTGGGCAGGGGGAGGGTGGTGTCGGGACCTGTGCTGCCAGGGGTCATTGTCCCCAGTTTGGCTCAGGGCTGACCCTGAATAGCGGTGTTGGGGCTGGGGGTGTCGGGGGGCAAGGACGGGGCTGCAGACTGTGCAGGGGCTGAGCCTCCCCTTGCTGGGGCCACCTGGCTGGGGACAGCCGTGTCCCATCCCAGGGCAAGGCTGAGCTCTGCCCTAGCCTCGCAGTGCTCGCAGCGGGGACCTTCCCAAGCACTGAGGAACAGGCAGGTGGGGGACCTGTCTCCTGCTTGCTCTGTGGGTTTCCTCAGCTGCTCCCTCCACCTCTGGCCCTCCCCGAGGGTTGCACTGGTGCAGAAGAGCGCTGCGGGCTCTCTCACAGGCACTATCACAGCATGGACATTTTCACCCACTACGACATCCTGACTCCCAATGGCACCAAGGTGGCAGAGGGCCACAAGGCCAGCTTCTGCCTTGAGGACACAGAGTGTGAAGAAGGTGGGCACTGCAAGGCTGTGGGGCACTGTCCCTGCCGTGTCCCCCTCTGTGCAGGGGGCTGCAGCAGGGATGAGCCGTGCTCTCTTCTTGCCTGCAGATGTGGCCAAGCGGTACGAGTGTGCCAACTTCGGGGAGCAGGGCATCACGGTGGGCTGCTGGGACCTGTACCGGCACGACATCGACTGCCAGTGGATCGACATCACTGATGTCAAGCCTGGCAACTACATCCTGCAGGTGCTGCAGCTGTGCCCCCCACCCCTCTCACACCCCCTGAGCAGTACTGCATGGGACATGCTGAAGAGACCACCCAGCATGGGCTGTGCCGTGGGGCTAGGAGGGCTCTGGAGCTTGCCTCTGCCCTGTGGTCCTCAGCATGCTGCTGGCCCTTCTGTGGATAGGGTGCCTGGCCCCAGCAGCCATGGCACAGAGGGACTGTGCCTATCCCAGGCCTGGAGTCGTGCAGGGCTCGTGTGGCACCCACTCAGGCTTGCTGCAGCCTGAAAGCCATTTCCTGCCCAAAGGAATGTTGCTCTTGGGGACATGGGGCGCAGTGACAGGGCCACCAGCTCCTCAGAGCCCTCCAGCACATCCCACTGTGGCCAGGGAGACGAGTCCTGCTGGGGCTGGGGGGACAGGGCCGTGCCGGGGCCGTACCCCGGACCATACCCCGGGCAGCAGCTACGTCGGGCTGGGAGGGCCAAGCTGATGCGGTGCGGGGCTGCAGGGCGTGGGGCAGGGGCCTGCAGCACCTCACCGTCAGTGCCCCACAGGTCGTGATTAACCCCAACTTCGAGGTGGCAGAGAGTGACTTCACCAACAATGCCATGAAATGCAACTGCAAGTACGATGGGCACCGTATCTGGGTGCACAGCTGCCACATCGGTAACGGCCCAGGGATGCGGCATGGGCTGGGGCGAGGGCACGGTGGGGCTGGGGGTGCCCTGGGGGGGACCGAGACAGGGGCAGCAAGGGCTGGGGGCAGGCTGCGGGGCACGGGCAGGTGTGGGGGGCAGGGGCTGGGGTGCTGGGGGTGGCTGGGGAAGGGCGGAGGCACTGGCAGGACAGCACTGGAGCTGACAGCTCTTGTCCTCTGCCGCCAGGCGACGCGCTCAGCGAGGAGGCCAGCAAGCGGTTTGAGCAGTACCCGGGCCAGCTGAACAACCAGATCTCGTAGGGCCCAGACACAGGAGCCCCGGGGAGATGGGCATCTCCCTCCTCCGCCCCACACGTGCAGGAGGAAGCTGCTGCGGGGCCAGTGGGGGGCTTGCCCCCAACACCTCTGAGCCCTGCACCGCTCTGGGGGCTGCCCAGGACTCACCGCCGGGGAGCCAGGGCTGGAGGCACCGGCGGCCTGGGGCGCTGCCCCAAACACTGGCCGGACGCTGCACCCCCTTCCTGGGCTGCAGCACCATGGCACGGTCAGGGGAGGCCCCACGCCCCCTCCTGCCGCACCGTGCTCCCCCCGCTCCCTGTCCCCACCACCCCACTGCACCCCCTCCTGCTCCCCCAGCCCAGTTCCTCTCGCCCTGAGCTGCCTTCTCTGGGGCTCTGCCCTCTGCTGGCACCAGGATCCCCTGCCCACCTGGGGACCCCCCCCCGATCAGGGCCAGCCTCTGTCATGCCCCAGGAGCCCCTTGTTCCCTAGGACGCTGTGGCCGCCCTGCACTGGCAGTGCTGCCTCTGGCTGCCCAGCAGCAGCTCCCACACTCATTCCTTAGTTGTAATTTTATTTTCTTGATAAAGTTGTCTGTTCTATTTCCCCAAGGGGTGATGGCTCCTCTCTGGGGTGGGAAGAAGAGCCTGGTAAGTCGGGGGTAAAGCATGGCCAGGCTGCCTGGCATGGTGTGTGGGAGCTGCCCCCGCACAGGGGGGAGGAAGGGGCCGCCGGAGCCTGCAGCAGCAGCACTGGCCCCACGCAGCCCCACAGAGCTGCTGGAGGCCTGCACCAGCGGGAGCAGATGGGGCCACCCTGGCGCAGCATGGATGTGGTGAAGCGCTGTTTCCCCCGTGCCAGATGCAACGCAGATGTCATGTAACAGGAATCCCAAGCAGCACGACCTTCCACCAGCCCCACAGGCCTGTGAACCGCAGGGAGTGCAAGCTCACAGCAGAGCTGGGCTGCCTCGATGGGCAGCAGCCCCACAGGGACTGACGTGTGGAGCAGAGCCCCACCAAGTCAGGGGGATTTTGGGCACACCTAGGGACACGAGACCCATGTAAGGGGGAAAGACACCTCAGTTGCTGCAGCTCTTGTCCTTCAGCCAGAGGCTCTGGCCCTGCCTGCATCTGAGCGGTGCAGAGGAGCAGCTCCAGCCTCTGCTGGGGGCAGACCAGGGGAGGAGAGGGGCAGCTGGCACGGGGCAGGCCCTGGCTCCAGCCCTGGAAAGCGCTGCGGTCAGCGCTGCCAGAACAGCTATGCAAGAAACGTCTGTGCTATTTCCCCTGCGAGTGGCCGCCCCTCCCCGCGGCTGGGGCTTGCCGGGGAACAAATTCCACTGGTGAGGCCAGGGCCAGCCTGAAAGGAGGCCTGTTCTCCGCGTGGGAGGCACGGGCATGCAGGGAGCAGTGCTTTGAGCCACTCTCTGCCACAGCACCCCTAAGGAACTGTGCTTCCTTCATCTCCTAAAAATAACGGGTGCACGAGGGCCCGGGAGCCCCTCCCCAGGCACGGCCTGGCAGGACGCTTGCGCTCCTGATGCTGGAGCAGGGCCCTGGCGCAGCCCCGCCGGCCCCCCAGGACCCCCCAGCTGCAGCAGCTCCCTGCCTCCCACAGCTGCTGGCAGGGGCGCTGGGGCTGGAGCGGAGCAGGGCTCTTCCAGGAAGGCGAGCACAGCCTGAGCTGCTCCTTCCCAGCGCAGACAGGCTCTTGGCCGCCAGCTGCAAAGGACAGGGAGGGAGGGAGCGTGGCCAGGCAACAGAGGGCCCGTCGGGTCCCCAGGGGCCGCTGCGTGCGTGGGAGCGCAGCGCTCTGGCGCAGAGAGATGCCGGCCAGGGAGGGAGGGAGGAGGGACGGCGCCCAGAAGGCGCACGCAGCCCTCTCACGGGCTCTCCCGAACCTCGGGGCTGGCGATGTGCTACTCCTGCCAGATCGTAAGCTGGCTTGGCTGTGACATTGAAGACCCTTTCACTGCGATCCAGAGAGCTGTGTCCAAGGAGTAGATGCGGACGCTGACACTGGAGCATTTTGCAATGCTCCACGTGGGAGTGATTTGACCTGGAAAACATCAGCCCACTCCCCGAGGCCTCGTGGGAGCAGCCCCGTCAGCGAGCTCTGCCCCGGCCCGTCTCAGCCTGCACGCGAGGGAGGTGGTGACAGCCATCCACTGCAAAGCCCTGCCCTGCAACAGCTCCAGGGCCACTCTCACCAGCAGAGAAGGTGGCCTCAGGAGCCACAGCCTGATGCAAACCCGTGCGTTACGGAGTCCGACCACAACCCATGCAGGTGCTGAGGGGGTGTTATGACACTTCTCCCCCAGCACGGGGGAGGTTGCTGGTCCTCCCACCACTGCGGACTGACAGGAGGGACAGAGTCCCACACGGCCCACCCCTCCCAGGCTATATGCAGGACACCCTGCGCCACAGGAAGGAGGCCATGCAGCACCGAGGGGCTCCCTAGAAAAGTGCTTTATTTGAGCAGGGAGGGGAGTGGTTGCACACTTGAGTCCATCCCAGTGCCGTGCCCCCTGCCTGGCCCCTCAGTCCATCGCAAGCTCTCAGTCTCTCCCCAGCAGGCACACAGATGTGTCTCAGTCCTGTGTCCTCGGCTCTCGGCCAGCACCGCCAGCCAGCGCCCACGGCAGTTTGCGCTGCAGCACGGCTACTCCGTGACCTCGGGGATGACGCTCACCAGCAAAGTGTCATAACCACGGCGCACCAGCAAGGCCAGGCTCTGCTGTGTCCGCACTGCCTCGTAGACATCCTCTGCGCGGCGCGTTGCCTGCCCGTTGATCTCCAGCACAACATCGCCTGCCTTCATCCCTGCCCTGGAGGGAGAAGGAAGTCAGGAGTGCACAGCAGGCGAAGCAGATGCTTCCATCCTCCGGGAAGGAAGGAGAGCCAGGCACTACAGGAAGCTGGGGCTGTTGTGCCAGGCATTCCTCCAGCTCCACAGTTAGCTTGGCCAAAGGGATGTTAAGCCCAGGCAAGAGCCACCAGTCAGCTTCTGCTGCAGCCTGAGTGGTCTGCATGGCCCAACCCCTGCTGCTCTGGGGCAAAACACTCGGAGCTAAATACATCCCACCCTGTGTACCTGCTCTCCTAAGCCAACCCCCAAGGCACAGGTCAGCACTTACTGATGGGCTGGGGAGCCGATGATCACCTTGTGGATCAGCACTCCATAGGAAACATCGGGAAAGCTGGGGTCACGTAGCTTCAGCTCAGCTAGGATGCTGTAGAGTGAAAATCAGCATCGTCATAAGGAGCTGGGAAGCAGAGCAGGGTTCCTGCCCAGCTACGACTGCACAGGCTTGAAGAATGCGGTGCAGAACCTCTCCTTCTGTGCTGCTGCAGAAGTGACCAGCTGCAAACCCTGGGGGCACCCAACCACCACCATATTTCTGTCAAAAGCTACAGAGGATGTAAGTCCTGGACACGCCAGGGAGAGCTGGAAACTACCAGAGCTGCTGCCAGCTGGCTCCCAGCGTCTGGTGATCCACTCCCCCTGCCTGAGCAGCCCCACGTCAGACAGCTTTTCCTGGTATCAGATCTGCACCTCCCCTACCCGCAGTCTCACTTCTCTCTCCTGCAGATAGGTCACAGGAGAAAAGCTATACCCCCTCCTTTTGCCAGACGTGTCAAGCAGGGGTATGTCTACATCTCTTCCCTGGAGTCTAGACTAAACAATACCAGTTCCTCCAGATCAGGTTTTCTAACCCTAGTTCTAAATTCTGCACCTCTCTGGATGCTACCTGCTCCTGAAAGCAGCGGACACAGCACTCTAGCTGGATCTCTCAACTGCATCATGTGAACTGCCCTCTTCTCTCAAATACTGCAGCAGCTCTGATGCGCTGTAACCCCAGAAAATCCAGCACGCAGCTCCTTGCTCCCCACCAGGTACCCGCTTCATCAGCTACGACTCCCCACTTTACGCTGGTTCTTGCTGAGCCACTGTTGCACAGTGCTTTCTCACCGATCACTAGGAGTTGCTATCCCTTCTTGATTTCGCAGTATCACAGCACGGATGAGGTTAGAAGGGTGCTCCAGAGGCCACCTGGTCCAACACCCTGCTCAAACAGGGGCAGCCAGAATGGGCTGCTCAGGACTGCATCCAGTCCGGTGTTGGATGTCTCCCAGAAGGGAAACTCCACACACCCCTAGTCAGCCTGCACCAGGGTTTGAACACCATCAACAGTTAAAAAAAAAAAAAAAAAGTGATTTATTGTGTTCAGCTGGAATCTGACGTGTTTCAGTTTGTGCCCCTCGTCCTGTCAGCGGGATGACCGATGTGATGTGAGCTGCGTATTTACCACAACCAGTCTGCTTCACCTCAGTCACTAACACAGAACCACGCGTGCCCTTAGGCAGGTCTCTCCACAAACATAACAAACCCACGGTTTTGGGCCTTCATGCCAAGAGCGGCCGTACCAGGCTGCGGTGGGGTGTCAGCCCCAGCCAGCAGGTGAGCCCCCACCCGGGCGCTCAGTCACTCCCCCCGGTGGGGGACGGAATCAGAAGGGCAAAAGCAAGAAAACTTGTGAGTTGAGATCAAGACAAGTTAGTAAGCGAAGAAAGAAGGAAGCAAACAAAACCACAAGGGATGCAGAGGTATCACCGCCTCCCACCTGCAGACCGGCGCCCAGCTAGCCCCTGAGCAGCTCCCCCAGTTTTACTGCTGGGCACAGCGCCGCGTGGCCTGCACCGTCCCTTCGGTCAGCTGGGGCCAGGTGGCCCTGCTGTGTCCCCCCCCTCCCAGCGGGAAGCAGTGTGAGGAACAGAGAAGGCCGTGGCACTGTGTATGCACTGCTCATAGCTGAAACACTGGTGTTACCAACACTGCTTCGGTCACGAATCCAAAACACAGCCTCATACAAGATTCTGTGAAGAAAATCACCTCCTGCCAGCCAGCCCCGGCACGCAGCACGGTCACATCAAGGGCCTGCCTGCACCGCCACCCATCTCCCACACCGCCTGCTGCAGATGATTTAGCTCCCTCCCCAGGTGCCTGTGGCCCCCAGCTGCCTGCTCTGGAAGCTCCTGAGCTGTAATGCTGCATCTGAGCATTTGATAGCCAGTAAGATTTTGCTTCTGTAAGGGTTGCTCTTTTAAATCCTACAACATCAGCAAGTTCTACTACACGCAGCACGAAAAACCAACCCATGTTTTAACATCTCTCTAGTAACGTCCTCCAGCAGCTCCTGTTTCACGTAGAACCTGTTCCCAACAGTCAGCAGCTATTTCCTTTGCTGTTTCCAAAGTCCTTTGCTCAGCCCTCACTTACTCCGTGCTGTAAGGCAGAACAGCAGGAGCTCAGGCCCTCGCCAGCTCTATGCTAGACATTATTTGAGAAGACACTTCCCCAGCTGTATGTTTCTCTCCTCTCTAAAGAGCCACGTGAATCTCAGCAGTGACTTTTCATGGGAAAAAACAGGGAGCCCATACGGGCTCTGCTCTCTGATCAGAGCCCCACCTTTGGCTGGGGGGATGAACCCTTACCGCAGTCTGTTCCACACGGTGTCCCCTTCCGCAGCAAGCTGCCCCACCTGCTCCTCGGGCACCAGCTGCAGCTCTAGTGCTGAGCACCAGCACCATCTGCTGGGCACGCCAGTGGTGCTAACAATGTTCCCTGCCCACCCTGCTGCCCCAAAATTCAAGAGGCGCTGCGCATCTCCTCCTCTGCTTGTGTGCCAACGCAAGTCACCCAAGGAACCAAGACCGCTCGTGGCGTCCAGTCCACAATCCCAACCAACCACACAGGAGCCACCAGAGCTGTAGCAAGGGCAGAAGCACAGCCCTCAAACACGTTTCTGCCAAGCACGTGGCAAGCACCAACCCCACTAACATGCTGAGCCCCAGGAGTCTCTTGAAAGGTGGCTACAACAGCCAAGAAAGTAAAGCAGGCACTCTGCCTTTGAAAAGGAAAATCGCTCAGGGATGAGTGAAGATCCAGTGCTCTCCTGACAGCTGCATCCAGGAGGCCACAGGCAGGCGATCAGACAGAGCTGCAGCAGTTCCCTCCCAGGGCCTGCAGCACCGAGCAATGCTCCGTGCAGGGCCGCCCAGTGCTCAGCAAGGTGCAGCTGCCACTGCCTGCAGAGCATCTGCCCCAGGGTGCTTGGTTTGGCTCATATGATTTGGGGACCAGGAGAAGCAAGGGCAGCAGGTGATCCTCACATCAGGCTGTCTGTCTGCAGTCCTCTTTGCTGACCAGAGCATTTCTTGAGATGCATCTCAAGATGGAAAGGAAACACAGCGTCCTTCCCAAGCCACAGACGCGAGGGTGAGGAGTCTCAGACTTGCAAGTCATCTTCTTCCCACTTGCCAGTGCCATACTGGTTAGGACCATGATTTCTGTCCAGAGGCAGCACCCAGCTTCGTCCTGACACCCCAGACCCTCACTCCGCCCTCCAGGAGACAGCCATGCTGTGTGCGCCAGCTCAGCCTGCTCTCCTACCCTCCCCTACCCTCCTACCCTCCCCAAACACTCAACTCTACTGCAGGCAAACTTGCCGTTTCTTGTTCTGGAAGTCCCCTATCCTAGAACTGCTCCTGCACCACTGCAATCCACCTGCCAGATCACTCCTCGCACAGAGCACAACCTGCCCAACATTTTCATCACAACTTTCAGTTGGCACGAGTTGGCACAATGAACGTCTACTAATTACACGTTTCTGGTGGCTGCTCATTCAGGCAAGGGCGTTGCAAGGGCTCTCTACAGAACTCCTCCTAATGACAATTAAGACACCGACGTGGTAGACTTAGGGACTTTTTATCTGCTTGCACACTCTGTCACAGGCATAGAAATTTGCAGGCTTCTAATTGACCCGACACACAACTTACAGTCTAAACACAACACCAGCAAAGAGATTTTAGAATTTAAATGCTTGAGCTGCGAAGACAATCCTCCCAAAAACCGGCACTGCCAGTTAGTTTGGAAGATCCCCTCACAGTCACCATACCCCAACAAGACCGGCCTGTTGGCGCCTGATCTCAGAACACATACCTGGGCGTAAGAGTCAGCATCATCACTCCGATGTAACGGCGCTTTGTCTCCGCGTTACCGAACCAAGAGCCTGCCGATGGAAGGGACATCAAATGGCAGGGCTGCAAACAGACACACTCAGAGCAGCACCGGGCCGAGCCAGGCGAATCACAAAGCACACACACCTCCAGGCAGACATTGCACAGAGTGGTTCTGATCCCCTACCAACAGAAAACGTCAGTTCCATTTAGCAGCTTTACAGGCACTGCGCACTTTGCTTTCTTGGTTTCAGTTGTCATTGTTTTGCCTGAGAGCACCACTCCACAACATTAACACAAGAATCAGATAACAAGAATCTGCGTTAAACAAATTATCAAAAACACTAGGGAACAAAACCAGGCACTGTTCTACAGGACTAAATTAACCACTCGTCACTTATGATACAGTTGACTTCTGTACTTGCGTTTCCGTTATGTACCTTGGCAGTACCCACAGGGCTAAGTGGCCTCCAGGTTCCGGGTCATCCTTCCCCTTTTTGAGTATCAAGAAACGGTGCACTCACCTACTCCTTGGGGACTTCACTGCAAGCTACTTGGGACACTCTGACAGTCTTTACCCGCAGCAGAAGCAGGCCAGCATCCTCCTTGGGGCCAGTTACTTTCATGCTCTGTGGCCATAGAAGTGGCACACAGCTTTCCCCTGGTGAAAGTGCTCACTGCTTCACGCCAGGCGGAGCAATCTTACCCCCACGCAACGCTTCCTCCTGCTATGTGTGCCCTTCTCTCTGAAGAACTGCTGAGAGTCCAGCTAGGCCAGTGCTTCCCGCTTCCACCCTCCTCCTCCTGCCCTCCTTCCCCCAACGCCTGAACAGGGAGGCACCCCACTCACTTCTGCGCTGTTCCTCCTTCTGCAGGAACTTCCGCAGCCGGTCTGAGGGGATGGCAAAGGAGATGCCTGACGTCACCTTCATAGTGTTCACTCCAATCACTTCGCCATCCTGCAGGGAAAAGGGCACGATGTTCTCCAGCCCTCACCTTTATGGAGAGGAGGGGAAGCAGCACGCAAACCTGGAGCCCTGCCTGTGCCCCCATCCGTCTCCAGCCTGCCTGAGGCTGGGCAGGGACGGGCCCCACGGGCCGCAGCCACACAACCCTCCCCATGCCCTGAGAACATCAGCCGTGCTGGCCTCACCACGGTGGGGTTTGGCTCTGCCATGCAAGTTCCATCGGTGTGGGCTCCCCAGAGCAGCTGCTGAACGGGACCAAGCGGGGCTCCCACCCTAGGCTCATTCCCCGCTCCCTCCTCAGGGAGCCTGGAGCATGTACAATCCCTCCTTCCCGACAGCTCTGAGCACCCGCACAGCGCTCGCACCGAGAGCGCCCAGCCCCAGGAGGCAGAGCCCACCAGTGCACGTGTGGGAGAACTTACCAAGTTGACGAGGGGACCCCCGGAGTTCCCAAACTGCAGCAGGAGAGAGAGCAGTGAACAGGCCATGAAAGAGACACCCTCAAACAGCCCAACCCTCAGCAAGGAGGCAGAGCCCAGGGAACAGGGATCGGGCCAAGAAACAGCCAGGTCGCCAGCCAGAAACCCCCTTCTCCCAGCCCTCCATGCCCAGCTTCCTCAGACCTCACGGCACCCAGAGCCCTTCCCGGGGGGGCAGTGGGAAGGGGTGCCAGCCGCCGCGCCCCCCCCAGCTCCCTTACGTCGATAGCAGCATCGGTCTGGATGTACTCCATGTCAGAGGTGGCCAGGCCCAGCTCCCGGCTGCCGCGCTGCGCGGAGCTGACGATGCCGGAGGTGATGGTGTTCTGCAGGGCGAAGGGGCTGCCCATGGCCACCACAAACTCTCCCTGGCGCACCTCGGAGGAGCGGCCGAGGGGCAGGGTGGGCAGCGGGCGCTGGAAGAGAGGAGGAGGGTGAGCGGAGAGTTGCCCAGGGAGCACCTCCGCAGCAATAACACGCACCTTGGGCTTGATCTTGATGGTAGCGATGTCTGCCACCTGGTCCACATCCTGCACCACCGCGTCATACTGCTCCCCGCTGGCCAGCTTCACCCGCACGCGCCGCCGGTTTGCCACCACGTGTGCGTTGGTCACAATGAGCCCATCCGGGGACACCAGGAAACCCGAGCCATTGGAGATGGGCACGTCGCGGCCCGAAAACGGGTGCCTGCAAGGCGGGCAGAGGTCACGGGGGCTGGCGGGGACCCGGAGGGGACCTGGGGCAGCAGGCGGAGGCCGGGCAGGCTGGGTGGCCCAGGCTGGTAGGCCTGGAGAGCAGCAGGGGACGGCGAGGAGGTGCCTGGGCAGCAGCACAACGCGGGGGCTCCTTCAGGTCCTCCTGACAGGCACCCATCTCAGGAGTTTGCACAGACGTGCACGCAGTGGGGGAACAAGCAGGAGGAACCACAACTGCACACACAATAGCAAAGGCGTAACCCCACGAGATCCACAGAGACGCAGTGGGAAGCACACCTGACCGGAGAGCTGCACGGCACAGTGCAGGTTCTAGAGGAAAAACAGGCACGGACTTCGGGAAAGAAGTAACCTGAACACAGAGCTTTGCCTCGGAGCAGGTAAGAACCACCTAGGAGGGGATGGGTACATCCTCTTCAGACAGCTGAGGGAAGATTCACAATCACATGCCTTGGTACTTGGGGGGGACATGCACAACCCTCAGTCTGCTGCAG